>NC_137281.1:20952500-21127500 GCF_054371585.1 Giraffa tippelskirchi | reverse complement strand
TCTATTATTTGTTGAATATTTTATTTGAAGCGTCTTTGTATTAATTTCTTTCTGTCTCTCTGCCCTTCTTTCCTCCTACCTCGGTTAGCTTTGTCCTGATGGTATTTGTGAGATTATGGGTGTAGGGAGCTACTTATGTTTTTCCTAAGACACAGGAAGGTAAAGGCATAACTGGAAAAATAAAATCTTAGAAAGCGAGTTTCATGTCTCAGCATGGTTGCATGCTCCACGCTTCTGAACACCTGGTTTGTACAGTTTGGTTTTGCTCTCATGCAGGTGGAGAAAGGAGGCGCCTAATAGAGGAAGGGCCTGGAGGGACCAGGACACGCATATGATGCGTGTAACCCTGACTGAGGGGAGGAGAGTCTGACGGTGATGCTGGCAGACGGTGGATGGGGAGAGAGGCTGTCCAGGCTTTCCGGGAGAAAACTTGTCTTGGCGGATGAAATGCTGGTTCTGATTCCTCTGCCTCCTTCCCCCCATCCGCCCTGCCTGAGACACCCTGAATATTTTAGGCCCTGTGGTTGGATGTCCAAACTCCCCACAGAAACCAGCTTCTAGGGGTTCTTGGGTTGTTTTTCCCTCTGGTTTAGTCAGACCTGTGGTGTTTCTATAAGAGTACTGATTTTCTTTTTGTGTGAAACCAGTTTAAAAAACAAAAGCAAAATAAAAAATAAAATGTAAAAAAGGGTTCTGTCTTTGGACGATTCCCCCTTTCTACCTGAGAGGGGCACTTGGTGTAAAGAGGCTGCAGGGAGGGTGTGAGCCGGAGCAGCTCCGTGACAGAGAGTGTTGGGCGAAGCCTTGGGCTCCCTGTAGTCACATCCTGAGAGCCTGGAGCCAGGGGTCCACGCCTGACACCCCTGGGACAGTGGATGTCACCTCCCTTGCTCAGCTTGTCTCCTTCTTTGTGAAATGCGGACATTAGCACTTGCCCTGGCCCTGCAGGGCCAGGTCTTCTCCCAACCCCAGGGATAACAAGGGCACATCTTCCAGACCTTTCTCCTTCCTATCAAAGGGAAAGGCCAGAGCCTTCCAGATCCTGTTTGAAGTAAGCCTCCTAGCAGAGCACGTCCAGAGTCAACTCAGAGGTGGCTTAGCGAGGAGACAGGGCTGCAGTGAGCAGGGAGCCCCGGGACTCATGGGGACCTTGCCCTGGAGTGGTGATAGCCTCTGCAGCCCCTGGGGCCTCGCTGGAGGCCAGGCGAAGCCAGGTAGCAGCAAGCAGCTCCCAGATAGTTTACTACTCCTTGCCCAGTTCAGTGAGTTTTCTGGTCACTTCTGCCTTGGCAGAGCTGGCCCTCCGGAGCCTCCGCTGAGTGGGGAAAAAGGGCCCCCAGGGAGATCCAGTAGGGTGACTGACTTCCGCTCAGGGTTCCTGCCTCATGTCCTGCCCTCTACTTTCTCCCCCTGGCCAGGGCTGGTTGGAATCCCAGTCTGGCCACACACAGCCCTGTTTCCAGGGGCCAGGGAGAAGCCCACCCTCTCCACATCCTCCCTTCCTGAAGCTCTGGGCTCTGCTCCCTGTGGCCCTCACTGTCCCCCTCGCCCCGCAGCCTCCCCAGGTCTACTGGGGCAGGGGATCCCTGATTGGGTGAGGGTCTATGTGGATGGAGCAAGGGACAGGAGTAGGGGTCTCATGGGCTGTCCACAGGCAGGTGTTGCTGTTCAGTCGCTCCGTCGTGTCCGACTCTTTGTGACCCCAGGGACTGCCCCACGCCAGGCTTCCCTGTCCTTCACCATCTAGCCAGGCAGTGGTTTCCAGTACTCCCAGGGAGCCTCAGCCAAGAATGACCTCACGAAGGTCTTGACTGGTTGTGGCTGCTGGCCATGGAGCTCCTGACTCCTGGGACCAGGTTTCACCATCTTAAGTGCAGGTAGGCCCCCCTTTAAGGAAACCAGTAGGTGATATCTGAGTCTCCCAACCTAGGGACCTTCTCACAGGGCCAAATAAAGATCCTGGAGGCCTGAGCACTGAGAAGAGACGGCTCTTTTCCTTACTGCCCGGTACTGTGTTTTAGAGGAAGAGCTATACTAGGCTATAAGGGATAAGGAAGGCCAGCAGAGGTCTGGTGTTGCCCATGGTGACACTCAGATGCTCTTTTGCAACTATCAACCCCAATTATTTGTTTCCAATGCTCTCATTTTGGGACATCTCATCTTGCTTAGGAGCATATGCTTCCTCTGCAGTTGGGGGTCCCCCCTATCTCCTCAGCCTACAGGCTGGCAGAGATCCTTGCCCTCCTACTGTGCAGAGGACCTCAGAGTGATGGGGTAGGAACCCTGGCCATCCGTGGGAGGGCAATGGACTGAGCTGCAAGTCCCTGTGTGGTGTCCCTGTGGGGTGGAGTCTCGAGCAGGTCCATGCAGCCCAGGGACCATATGACCTGAGTTGTACTTCCTGAGGCACTGGCTCCCAGATCCTCGCCCTGCCGGTTGGGTCTAGGTGGGTCAGGTGTAGCTGCGGTCTCAGGTACCTCTGTCAGAAGCCCCATATCTTGAAGGATTCAGTTTTTAGAAGGCCACTCACTCTGTTGCCCTTCACCCTGTCTTCTGCGCTTCAAGGAAGGGCTGTGCCAGGTGCCTGGAGAGACCTGCAGGCCCGGGCCCAGGTCAGCTAGGGACAGAGCTCCAAGCCTGGACTCATGATGTTGGGGTTACCTTTTCCCTTTGACCTAAGTAGCTTTCCCTTTGAACCCATGCAGGGGGGCTCTGATGCAGGCTTCCTGGGGCCTCGGAGCCCCCTTCTCTCATGCCCAGGGACTGGTTAGGTGGTGGACATGGCCTTTGCTTATTCTGAAAGGAGGGATGTGTCTGGGGGAGCCAGCAAGTTGGCAGGCAGGAGAGAGGTATGTAGGTGTGCCCTGACCATGCCCAAGCCCTCTCTTCTCTCTGGATGCAGCCACTGCTGCCTGGGATGGGCTGTTTGCTTGTTTGGAACCATTGGTTCCAACTGTCAGCAGTGTGCTCAACTCTGACCACGGCTCCGCAGAGAAGGCAAGACCCATCCACTTGCCCACCGTTCCTGTTGCTTCTTACCTGGTTCTTTACCTGCTGCCCTTGGCCTAGATGACTCTTTTCAAAGAGGCCTTTCAGCCTACCCTCCATCTCCGTCTCTTGTTTTGTTTTCTAATCTGTGCTCCTTTTCCCTTGGCACTTTCATCTGATCCCTCTTATTTAACTGCTTGCTCTTTTATGAGGTGATAACTCCTTGATGGCAGGAACCTTGTACCTTTTGTTCTCTGCTCTGTTTTCATCTCTTAGAACCTTACTCAGAACATAGTAGGTGCTTAACAAACACATGCGGAGGGGAGAATGGTGAAGCATGGCCTTCTCTGGAGGAGTGGATGGTTCAGTGTGAGTCACCCTCAGACAGGAAGTGATGGGTTGTAAGAGGCTGTATATCCTGGTGAGTGGGCTTGAGAACAGGGACAGAGTTATTTTTGGCTGAAGTGGTCAGAGACGGCTTCCTGAAGTAGATGGACTTCAGGGTGAGTCCAGGTTTTTATAAGCAGAGGGAAGAAAAGGGAGGAAAAGGGAAAGTGGGTCGTTCAGAGCTGCATCTGGTTTGGAGGGAAGGGTCGTGAGGGCCAGTAAAGGATTCTGGTCTTTGTTCTAGAAGCAGTGGGGTAGCCTGGAGGGTTTTGTGTTTTTAATGTAGTTAATATTGAATTATAAAAATTCTAGTGTGTGCACCATTAAAGTTCAAGGTGAGCCAGAGTAAGTGATGTAAAACCCAAATGCTTACTTTCAACCCCTTTCCCAAATCTTCTCCCATCTCTGGATAAAAACCTCTGACATAAGTTTAGCTGTTCACTCTGCCATACTGTTTATTATGTATTTACATTGTGTGTATGGTGAATACTCACATAAGTAAATAATACCACACATACATATTTCCTTCTACATAATTAGTGTAGTAGTAGTGTTAGTTGCTCTGTCGTGTCCAACTCTTTACGACCCCATGAACTCTAGCCTGCCAGGCTCCTCTGTTCATGGAATTCTCCAGGCAAGAATACTGGAGTGGATTGCCATTCTCTCCTCCAGAGGATCTTCCCAACCCAGGGATCGAACCTGAGTCTACATTGCAGAAAGATTCTTTACCATCTGAACTATAATTGGACCATCCTGTACAATGGCTCAAGACTTGCATTTTTCTTTTTCTTTTTTTTAAACTATTAGTATTGTTTGTAGGTCAAAACTTCAAGTAGATAGAGAAAGCCTGTAACTCTTAACTTTTATTTAATTCTCTATAATATAGCATATCTGCATTTATGTAACTATATGCCTATTGATAGGTATTAAGGCCAAATTTGTTTTTCCTTTCTACATTATACTTACAATGCTGAAGTGAACATTGGTACATGTATATCTTTGTGAACAAGTTTGAGGGTAGGATGGATTTCTAGAAGTAGTATTTCTGGATCACTAGGTATGTACATTTAATTCTTAAATAGATATCACCAAATTTCCCTTCAAAGTGATACTGAATCTGCACATTACACACATATATATTAATATTGTGTGTATAGCACTTATTTCCCCAAACCTCATCAATATTGAATATTGAATATTTAAAATCATTCTTTTAAATGATTAACATAGAAGAGAAAAATTGGTATCTTTTGTTTGTGTTTCCCTCATGAATACGGCAACTGACTATCTTCGCATATGTGTATTGGCCACTCCTGTGTCTTTTATAAACTGCTTGTTAATATTTTTTCCATTTATTTTGTCATTGATTTTTAAGAACTCTTTATATATGTTGGACAGTTGCCCTTTATTGCACATATTTTAAATATTTTCTGAGATTGTTTTAGAATAAAGGAAGGGACATAATCAGAGCCAGGATTTAGGAAGATGATTGTGGCTATATGCTCAGGATACATGTGGTGGAAGAGGCCAGGGTCACAGAGACCAGGTATCATGCAGTAGTCTGGGCATGAGTGAGGGAGGTATGAGCATCCTTTTATGTTGCAGAAGATGTGCCTTGCTTCTCGTTCCAGGGAGGCATCTGAGTATGTCTTGAAGAAGTTTGGAAAGATGCAGAGGGAGTTGCTGGGGCCTAGTTCTCACCCATAAAGGCTAAATCCTTTGTCTTTCTGGGCCTCTGACTCCTGTGCTGACTGGCTGTAGCTTCTCTTGGTCCAAGTGGGATGTCAACTTCCTCACCTTGCCTGGACTGTAGGATGTGGCCCTGCTGAGCCTGGCTGTAGACCCTGGAGAGGCTGAGGGCACAGGGACAGGAAAGTAGCTCAGGGAAGCAGAGCATGGCACTGGGCAAGCCTAGGCCCCCTCAGTTATGAGGGTTAGCCTCCATTGTCTTTAAGGTGCCGAAAGCTCTCATAGTCTGTAGCTTGATAACTTTGCAAAGTAGATAAAAATACTATTGTTAAAAACAACCTCAGCCACTCAGTGAAGACAGTCACCACATACTGACCACAGGTCCTCTTCAGGGGTCTGGCTCCTCCTGGCCCAGAAGACGGCTGTCATTATTCTGATTTTACACATAAAGAAACTGAGGCATGGGGACTATGGTCCTGCCGGAGGGCTCCCAGGCGGCTCCAGTCTGAGCCAGGACTTGATCCCCATTTTGTGATCTTAACCTTGCCCCCTGACAAGTGTTAGGAAAGCCGCTTGCAGGTGCCTCTGAAGCTAGACCAGACACAAAGCAGGTGACATTTCTCCTCAGTCCCCAGACCCTAGATCCTGCACCTGTGCCCATATATCCATATATGGAGATGGCTTGGCTAAGAGCCCAGTGCCCAGGGATTAGGTGTCTCTGCCCCCACCTCATCCCCACCAGGCATTTGTGCTCCGGGAGGCTTGGAGAATATGCTTTTGAAGACAGTGTGCTGCTATGGGACTTGGGCAAATCCTTTGCTCCGGTTTGCTAGAGGGATGTTGGGCATTCTTGCTGGACAGTGGGGGTAGTTTCCATGCCCTTTGATTGTTGTCATATTGGAGGTATGCCCTATAACTGAGTGTTGAGTCAACATTCAGAATTAAGAGCGGAAAGGTAACATTTTAAGCCATTTCCTGAATTCTTCTAAGACGCCCACACATCGTGTTTTCCCTCTTCACCACTTAAGCAGCAATTTCTCTTCTTGTTTCTAACAGCTACCTATAGAAAACACTTGAATGCAGATCATATCTTGATGGTATTTACTACTATAAATATTTGCTTTCTAGAAGCAGTATTACACAAAATACCTAAACTGTGGGCTAAGCTACTGAGGGCTGGAGGGAAGCAATGCCACCTCCATGGGGCAGGGGTGGGGTCCACCATTGCCTTCATGAGACACAGGGAGATGGCCAAGTGTTGGGACATCTAACCTGCTTCTTTCGAAGACCTTATGATCATTTTTTAAATGATAGAATCATCTTTGCCAGTCTTCCCCAGGGCCCTTTGAGTTTAATGGAGGTGGATCTGAACATGGTGTAGGGTTCAGCTGCTTGCTTCCAGGACGCCCAGCGCTATGCTGTAACAGCCTTCAAGGAACCCACGATGCATGGACGAAGGGTAATAATAAAATCAGGCATCAGTTGCACTTATTTTACCTGGTGTACCATCCAAGTAGGAGGAAGGAACTGGGTAAGTCAGATGCAGATCTGAAGAGAGGCAGTGAACTAACGCAGACCATGGCTAGGCAGGTGGATGCCTTTGCAATGAAATTGGAGTGTTTTTTAAAGATGAGCTTATTTCAAGTCATTCTAAATATCACAAAATTCTACTAGAGCCAAGAACCATGGGAAAGTATTGAAGTTTGAGGAAACAGGATTTGATGAGCTTGAGCCTTTGTGTTGACCTCCAGGAGCACTGGGGCTGCAGAGGAGTTGTGTGTGCATGTGTGTGTATGCGTATGTGTGTGTCTACCTGTGTTTGCAAGCATGTGCATGGGTGCACACATGTGCATGTGCGTGTGTACACACCTCACCTCTTAGGGTGATGATTTATAGGACGTTCCTTGCGAATGAACTGGCAGCTCTGGCCCCATGTCCTGTTCTCTGTGGGCAAGCAAGCTCCCATTTTGGGGTCAATCTTCTTCACCCAGCCTGACTCCCTTGTCAGATCCTCTGGATTTGAGGACTGCCTTTGAGGCAGTCCCTTCTCTTCCCTTATGTTCAGTATTATTATAGTTTTTATAACCCACATGGCATTGGTCTTAACAAATAAACCAATGCTAACGCCAACTTCTTTGGCTGGACAGACACGAATCAGCTTTAGCAAGTGAATAGATGACATATCAAAGAACATGTTGACTAATCCCTTCCCTGTCTGAGAGCGTTTTCCAGATTGTAGGCAAATACACTGGAGGCATTTAAAATAGAAGTCATGGCGTGGCCACAAGTGTATTCTGGGGAGTTTCGGCCTCTACGTGCTATAGGCAGGTGAGTATTTATAGCAGGTGCCTTGAAGCTGGGGACATCGGTGGGGAGCCCTCCCATCATGGGGATGATGGTGGCAGGCCACTCTGCAATGATATTCTGCCTTTATTTATTATTTGCTGCCAATGTGACAATCTTTTAATTTTTTTAAACAAATAATTTAGTTGTAAAGCCTCAGACTGATTTTTTTTTTTTGCGAAATAGTTCTAGTGAGCTAATTTATTTTTCAACTTTAAAACATCAGCATTTTATAGATCTGAATTTCACAATGTGAGGATGATTGCTACGTACAATTTGCAAAATTGTGATTAGCCAGCCCTTGCTTTGAGTTAGTTCTCCCTAATTCACAAAGGCTTCCAAGAATAGTCTGCACAAAATTCAGTTTGCAAATTGCAGGGCAGATTTTTAGAGGGCAGTTTAAAGAATGAAGTCCTAAGGGTTTTATCTATATTTATATCTCTTGTTAAACCAAACTCTTATGTAAATGTTACAATCTGTAAATAACTAGCAGGGCTGCCTTCTTAAAGGCAAGATTGCATCTCCATTTTTGAGATTTAGCAAAATTATTAAATGGCAGAATTGACTAAGACGCAAGTATATTTGGAACGAGCTAATAAACATTAATCAATATCATCAGCTGTATTTGTGTGGATATTTGAGGGTTTAAAAGTACAGAAACCTTTCGGTTTGCAGTTGAATTTCTCACAAATTATAATAAAATAAAAAAGGCACTGCTCTTAGTGATGTTTTGGGGGGAAATGGTGATAGTTTTGTATATTCTTACTTTTTTTAGCCAGTAATGTTTCACTAAATCTTACATGACTGTACGCAGTCTGGATTCTTTTTCATCCTTCTGCCATTGGACAGGAAAGAAATTACTGGCTCCCATCAGTGTTACTGGCAATCCCCATGTTCTGACATCTGTTCCTTTCCAAACATTTTACCAACCTTGATGAAATGGAGTTCAATGTTAGAAGCTGACTTGAAGAGAGAAAAAAAAGGATGATTAAAAATAACATTGATTAAACACCAGAAGTCATTTCTCAATAACTATCAATGTTTTGATGACCACTGCAGTTTATTTTTCTTAAGTGTAGATAACTTATAGAAATTTTAATCATGTTTAATCTCTGAATTAAACTGAATTAGTGGCTTCTTATTTTTAAATAGAAGTATAGTGGACTCATTCTAGTCAATTTTAATCAAAGTCTTTGGGCTCTATTCATAAGGAATGTTTTTGGTCTTTCTTGGAGAAATCATGTAATGTGCTTCTCCTGAGCAAATTATACTTTCTCAATTCATTAAGTCTTCTTTATTCCCCAGTTCCCAGGCAAAAGCACACAGCATCTTGGGGGTCAGGACCCACCAGAGGAGGGGCTGGGGGTAGGAGAAGCAGAGGCAGGGTCTGGGCTTGATGTCTGCAGAGCCTCTTGGGGGGCCTTGCAGATAGAACGGTGGGAGCATGCACAGTTTGGGGAAGTTGTGGCCCAGGGAAGAATAAAAGGCTCCCCTCCCCCACTTGGGTTACCCAAATGATTTCCAGATTAATTTCCTCCTTTAAATGGCATTCAGATCTCTCCTTGGCCCCCAGCAGAATCAGGGTTTGTAATTCAATTTGTAAACAGTGAGGAAGTCCCACTGTGTGCTGGGCCTGTCACTGAAGGCAGAGGTATCAATATATTTCAATCAATTTATCCATATAATATATATTGAGTGCCTGGTATGTGTAGCAATGAGCAAACAGAGAAATTACCCTGATTCCTCTTGAGCCTTTATTCCAGCAACAGAGACAAGGGCATTTCACCATTACTTGCCCTCGGGTGTGGGCCGCCCTGGGAGGCTCCCCTCCAAGGCACCTGGTCTTCCTGGTCAGCTGGAGTAAAAGGAAACCAGCTTCCGCTGTCGTCTGGAGACTCACCCACCACGTGTCTCATTTCTCTGCACCATCTCTTCTGTACAAGTACGCTCCTCCAGGCTCACCACCTTTTCAGAGCTCATTCTTCTCTAAGCACTGAGAAGACTTGGGGTTTGCACTTCAAGTCTCCCCCTCCCCCGACATTTGTAGCTCATGATGATAAAGAAAATCTTCATTTTTGGCTGGGTCTTTGTTGCTGCGTACGGGCTTTCTCTAGTTGTGGCAAGCGAGGGCTGCTCTTCATTGAGGTTTGCGGGCTTCTCATTGTGGTGGCTTCTTCTTGTTGCGGACCACAGGCTTCAGTAATTGTGGTGCAAGGACTTAGTTGCTCCGCAGCACACGGAATCTTCCTGGACCAGAGATGAAATCTATCTATGTTCCTCTGCACTGGCGGGGGGGCAGAGGGGATTCATAACCACTGGACCACCAGGCGAGTCCTTATGAAGGAAATCTTAATCCAACACCACAAATTCAGAAGACGGAGGGAGTGAGAAACAAAGCCCCCTTGGCACCCAGAGTTCCCCCAGTCCCCACCCCCACTGCATCCAAAGTGAATTATGTGCTTTTGGTAACCTTCCTTTTATCTTCCCTTTGCATATACATTTTTCACTGTATATAATTGTACCCACAGTTTTAAGATCTTTTCCCTGACATCACATGATTTGTATTTTGCCAAGATTCCACATTGTTTCTAACCTTCGTTCTTAATGGCTGCTGTTTTCTGTTGAACGGATATGCCATCATCTACTTCATAGGTTCTTTGTTATTGACATTTAAGTTATTTCTGGAGGACACCACTCTATTTCTCTGCCCTTTCTTCCAGGTTTCTCTATTTCCTGGAACTTAGTCTTCTTGCCGCCTTGGGGACCTTTGGGGCTTCTTTGGCTAGGGGCTGTGTGTATCACATTCTTAGTCCTTGGCCAGACCCGCAGGGAGTATAGCCAGTCTTCATAAGCAGCTGCCTTTTTCCTGAAATTGCCTGTTTGCTCCATCTAGTCAGTGCTTTCTTTGTAAGTGAAACAATCAGTGTTGGGAGTTCACACTAAATTTTTGGAAGTTTCTGTTGCCTGACACCTGCCAAAGCTATGTATCTCCCACTGACCCACCATGCACACCCCTGCCTGCATCTGAGCCCCTTACTCTCCTTCCCAGGTGGGGACTTCCAAATGCCTGCAGACCTACAAGTCAAGGCAAAGAGTGACAGAGGATGGAGTTGAGACCACTCTGGTTTGGCTTCTCCCATGTCACGTGGCTTCACAGGGCTCCTGCTGGAAGGACTGGGCACCTAAGAGAGATCTCCTGGTTCCTTGAGGGAAGTGTTCAGTGGCAGGTCAAGTGGAGGGTCTGAGAGGTTCTCTCCCTCTCACCCATTGATGGAGGGACCAGTCACAAGAAGCAAAGCCAGAAGCCTGGGGCCCCCTGTGCACCTCTGGTCCAGCAGCACTCTGTACTATTATTCCTGAGATACCAGACCACTCGCAGAGCCCACCACCCCCGCCAGAGCTAGGGAGGTACCAAAGGGGTCTCCTGGCCACCTTACTGGGATGAGATTTGCTCCTTGAGTCCATGACTCTACTGCTTGCGGGAGGTGACAGACGTGGGGGAGATTCTCTTCCCCATGCAGCTCCGATGTGGCACAAATCTCTTCCCCACCGCCCGTCCAGCCTCTCCCCATTCCTTTCCTCCTCTCCTCTGTCTTCTGTACACACACCCACCCCTGCCCCCAGGCACTTAACTCTAGTCCAGCAACACTTCCCACCTCCCCTTTGCATCTGGGTTCTCGAGTTGCTAATTCACCCACAATCAATAATTTTTATTCTTTTAAAGAAATTACAGAATATTTCTGAGTGTATGCAGGGAGAGGGGAAAAGCACAGTGTGTGTCGTTTTAGATTTGATGTGTTCTGGATTTAGAAGTGCTGAATAATTCATTCCTGTTTAAAAAATAAACATACTATCTCTATCAGGACTTGACTGGGGGGGACTTCATAATGAATCGGTTCCAGGGTTGCAGGGTTCTTGGGTTGGGCAGTGTGAGAAAGAATGCAGGCACTGTCTGGGGAGAGGCTGTCCTCTTTTCTGTGGCATGATGGTCTTGGCCATGCTTGGAGGGGGCATTGTTGGATCTTACAGGTTTCAGTTCCCTTGAGAGGTTCTCTCCCCTGGCTGGCGTTCAGTTCTGCAAACCATCCAGTCCCTCCATTGTTCCACCCATTGCCAACTATCCTTCCCTCCAATCCCTTCTGTCCTCTGATCATCCACTTCTGTGTCCCTCTATCTATCTAACCATCTCCCCTTCCCACTGCTCTTCTCCAACCATCTGCTCATTCCTCTTTCCCTTTGGCTACTCACTCACTCACTCATCCGCCCATTTACCCCCTCCCCCACACATCTTTCCATCCAGCCAGCCATCCATCTATCTATACATTCACACATCCAGTGTGTCATGAGCATCTACATAGTGCAGATCTCTGGACTCCACAGTGCCTGGATTCCAGCTAGAGATTTGGGCAAGGGAGTCACTGACAATAACACACAGTGGTCTTTTTCTGTTGACTGCCCCTCCCTCAACCAAGTCCGAGTCCGTTGCTGCCTATATTCATGTGCCATGTCTTTTCCCGTGACATTTCTTCTCTTCTTCCACTCCTTCCTGAAGACTGATGAACGGATTTCTCCCTAAGGTGTTAACGGTGAATAACAGTTTTATACGATACCTTCTAGACCTTTCATGCTGCGCAGGGAAAGAGGGGCCAAGGAAAGAAACACACCTGCCCAAAGTCATCCAGTGAGCGAGACTCACTGTGTGAGCACCCTGCTGCTGCTGCTGTGTGCTCAGTCGCTCAGTCGCTCAGTCGTGTCTGACTCTTTGCAACCCCGTGGACTGTAACCCGCGAGGCTCTTCTGTCCATGGGATTTCCCAGGCAAGAATACTGGAGTGGGTTGCCATTTCCATCTCTGGTTCTAGATTCATCCATGTCAGCTCCTCGGCCTGGGAAAACTCCCAGAGACATGTTTTCTGGTGTCAGATTTCATGTCTTCCTAACCTGCGGGGAGTGACCACGGCCACCGCAGTGAGGTGTTCGGTGGTGTCAGAGTGCACAGGTGCCCGTCTCACTCTCACGCTTCACTGCCCCTGAAGGACAGAAGATGACTCTGGTCAGAGGTGGGCTCTGTCCCCCACCTGGAGCCAGGGCTCACGCTCAGCCTGGACACCTCGGCTACGTGGGCAATGGGATCTGGGAGGAGGGAGGGGCAGCCAGGATGTGGCCATGACGCTGAGCTGGTGGCTGTGGAGCTTCTTTGAAGCATTTCATCTTCCCTGGTGGCTCAGACAGTAAAGAGTCTGCCTGCAATGCGGCAGACCTGGGTTCGATCCCTGGGTTGGGAAGATCCCCTGGAGAAGGGAATGGCAACCCACCCCAGTATTCTTGCTTGGAAAATCCCCCTGGACAGAGGAGCCTGGCGGGCTACAGTCCATAGGGTCTCAAAGAGTTGGACACGACTAAGCGACTAAGCACTAAACTAAACTAATCATCTATGCAAGGGAAGATGGGCCTGCTGACACAGCTGTTTTGTTGGGGGTCCAGAGGCTGTGCTGGGGCCCCAGGAAGACTGAATGTGGAAGCGGTCTGGAAGGGTCTCCTGAGAGGTTCAAATCCCATGTTTCTGTCTTCTTCCGCTACAGACGCCCCAGTGACCTGGGCGGTGAGTGGGCCCAGGGTCTTAGAGGCACCAGGTCCGACATTGCCCGTCGAGTTTGAGTCTGTGGACTGTGCCCTGGGTGGGAGTGTGGCCCAGGAGCCAAGTCCTGGAAAAAGGCCCAGCCCAGGTGTCACCTGTGCACAGCCCCAGTCGTGGGCAGCCCCAGGCTGGGGCTCACTGGTGGTGCTGGGCTTCCTGGCGGTGCCGCCTGTGGGCTGGTGGTGTCAGCTTTCCTCAGAGTGGCGCATCCTGATTGTGGGCTGAGGCCTGGCCTCTCCGGGCTAATTCCACGATTCTCTCCGAGCGCCTGCAGACGGCACTCCGCATACCTCGTCTCCCCTCTGCTAAATCACAAACAGAAATTGAACTCGGGGTCACGCATGAAGTCATGAGTGTAAGTTTATTTTTTACATGTGGAGTGTTCTTTATTTACAGCTGAAATCCCCTGAAGATTAAACTTTAAAAAGATTTAATAGCGCTGGGGTCAGACGGTGACCTCTTGCCATGCTCTAGGCAAGCAGGCAAAGCTGAGAACTCGCAGCCTCTTTGAAGAGGCTCGGCCAAGAGGGCGCCCGGTGTGAGAGCAGCGGGCTGGCGCTGACCAGCCAAGCCTGTGGGAGGGGCTGGGGCCGGTGGGGTGGGGGCTGCTCTGTGGACTTGGGGGGAGTGGGGGCCTGGAAGCTGGGGCCGAGGCCGTGCGGGGAGAACAGGGTGGGAGGGGAGAGGATGCTGACTGGGGCTGGAGCTCTTTGCCCAGTGGTGTCATTTTGCTCTAGTGAAACAAGTCCCCTCAAGACAGCCTGCCGTGTCCCTAGGGCTTCTTCTAGGGAATCCTCTCAGTTTGGTCTCTGGCAACGTTGTGGGAAGAGGGGCAAGGAGGGTGGTGCTGCCTGTGTGCGAGAAGGTGGCCCAGGGGGTGGGGATGGAGGGGCACCGCCCCCGCTGGCACACCTAATGGGACTCAGCTGCACGAGCCGCCCTGGGAAGAAACATCTTTTTTTTTTTAAAGCTGGGAGATCTTTTTCTTTAAAACCCTTTTTTCTTCCCTCTTGCAATTTTAGCCTCCTGTTCACCAGCAGCCTTTTGTTAAAGGATGTGTTGCTGTTGAAACTGATGCAAGAGAAAGGTGTGCCCCCCTGGCTGTGGGCACAGAGCTCCAGCTGGGTCCCTGGGATGCAGCAAAACCTGGACCCACAGAGCCCCTGGCTGAATCTGAAGCCACCCCGGCCGGTGCGGCCCGGCCCGTCAACTTCCTCTGGGAATCCAGGCTCCTCTTGGCATACAGTTATTTTATGAGGAAAGTGGGGTGTTTTCCAGGCCTGCGTTTGATTTTCACTTATAATTATCTCCACATAAGTCTTCAATTTTGGATTTTGAATTGGAGACACATGAACCCGGCTATGCATGTTAAAAGATCAGTGACAAAAATCACATGACATTTGCATGCGGTAATTATTCCCCCAACCTCCTCAGCAGGCTTTGTTTGGAAGTCAAACCTGCGTGCAGTGCATGCCCTTCGCTGGAGGGGGACAGGGGGGCTTTCGTGAATTTGGATTTGGGTTTCTTTGTGTTCACGTCTAAGTGAAGCAGGCTTGGTTTCAGACCACACTCTCCTATCTCCGAGACCCTGGCCTCCATCTCTCCCACCTCTGTGGGACGCGCTGTGAAATTTTTATCCTTTGAACAGAGTGTTAGGCCTCTGATGGGTGGAATTGGGGCTCATAATGAGTTTGTAGGGTGGGGGACAGGTTACTGTGACCCTGTGACCTTCCCCCCATGCAGTGGGCATCTCAGACTCCTCCACGCCTGCTCCCTCCTCTCACAGATGGGCTGTGGAACCTACCTATGGGGTTGGTGTGGGTGGAATGAAATAATACCCGTGAGGTGCCTAACACAGTGCCTGGCATGAAGGCAAGTCCTCTGTGCACAGCTATGATGTTAATCATCAGGTAAATATCAGCTTGGTGGTGGTGGTTTTAGTTGCTAAGTTGGGTCTGACTCTTGTGAGCCCATGGACAGTAGTCTGCCAGGCTCCTCTGTCTGTCGGATTTTGGCATAGATGCCTATGTGTGCCCAGCTCTGCAGACTCCTGGGGAGGTAGAGAGGTGATCTGTCCAGTACCTGTGGACAGAACAAGCCAGCCTGGGGGAGGCTGGAGGGCAGGTTTGAGTCCTGCGTGGGGCTGTGTTCCTGTAAGAGCAAAACCTCCGCAGCCCCCAGCAAGGCACCAAACAAACTCTCGTGCTATTAGGAGGGGTCTTTGTGCAGCCTGCTCTGCGTTCCCTGGGCCACCCTAGTCTGCACTCAGAGTCACCAGAGTTGCCTGCAGTGGATTCCTTGGCTCTTAGTCATCTTCTAACTCAATAAATGGTGATGCATTATTTGGGGGTCCACGTAGCCTCAGCTAATTGCCCAAGTTCCAAAGGAATCGTTTTGTGATGCAAATAGTTGTTGGTACCACATGTGTGCTTTGGAGAAGATCTAATCTGGTGACTCCACCTATAGGAGGGAGGCATTTGCTGGACCCAACATGTGCTGAAGGGGACAAGCATGCCTGTCTCTGGAAAAATCAAGGCCTGGACATTTGTGTGGAGAGGAGTTCTTTCTGGATTTCCCTGCTGCTCTTGAAGCCAATATCACCAGGTGTTTGGTGTACTTTGGATCTAGTTTGGTGGCCTTTTAAAATTACGGGCCATCAAGAGCTCCTTTGAGATGCTGGATGCTTTAATCTCGTTCTTCTCAATCCTACTCCCCCTCCACCCCTCCTCCTTCCCCCTTCCCCTAACAGATAGAATTTGGGAGCATTGTCAGAGTGAGAAATGTGAATTAGGATTACAGAGAGGGATGCACTGAGGCAAGGAGGGCTCTTTGGATCTTGTTAAAATGGATCTATTTTGCAGGCTTGCTATTTAAAAATTGGTATATTGAGAAGGTCAGCAGCTTCTTGTGAGAGACACCTTAGCAGTGGAAGGGCTGGGGCCAGGTCTGTCTCAGGCCTCTCGATAGACAAACACCTGTCCTCAGGCACATCTGAGAGCTTGGGCCACATACCCACAAGTAGGCAGAACAGAGCCTTATTGAGAAAAGTCCGAAAGGACTGGAGCAATCAGCTTACAGGGAGTATTTTTGCTTCATAGGAATGTGGTCCTGCTTGCTGAAAATGTATCCTTTGCACAGAAAACACGCATAATCCTAGGCCAACTTTGCCCTTTGAATAAAAATACGCTTAGTTGGAATTTTGGAGTTGGGGGACTGAGGAATGGAGATGGGGAAGAATCTCTTTCAAGCCTGTTCAACATAATATGTGCTTAAAGACAGAAATTCAAAGGGTGTAATAGTTATGGAGTTCTGCTTTGTAAAGTGGGATGAACTGATGCAATAAAACATTTGCAAAAGTGGTGATTAAATTACATTTAAGAGAGAACCTCATTTATGGCCCTAAAAATCACTCATTGGAGCTGTCTTTTGGACGGATCTTGGAAGGCCTGGGTCTGGTCAGACAAAACTCTATTAAGACTTCCTCCCCCTCCTTTGCTATATTCACCTGCACTGTTTGGTGCAGCTGTAAGTTCTGAGGGTCATGTCAATATTTCCATTAAAATACACACTTTTTAAAAATGGAGATTTATTACTGTGGCAGGATATTTTGCTCTGGGGCATAACTTAACTTACTGGGTCTGCACTTGGGAGAGATACTTTCTGTACCAAATTTCTGAAGAAAAATCAAAATCGATTTGGGTATTATTGAACGGTGCTACTTGATTTTCAAAAGCTATTGATTGAACAGAGCAGACTGAAGTACTGAGAAATACCTTTTTTTTGAAAAATAGTTTTTGCTGATATTTATCATATCATGACTTAAATGAGATGCTGCATTTGAAAGCATACACACACACGCGCACAATGTCATGCCTGGTATATAGTAGGCACTCAAAAAATAGCGCTTTGGCTCTGTTACTATGTCAGCACTACTAGTAAGTTTTCTGAGTTGGGTAAATATCGAGTAATATATTGCATACTTTATTTATCATAATGCCAGGAGGCTCTGGGTGCCCACATGTTAATTATTAATTATACTAAGTCTGTGGCCAATTCTATGATGCTAATGTAAGCTCAGTGGTGTAAGCAGCTTGGACAGAAGTGGCAGAGCCGAGGCAGAAGCCCACTCTTCAGTAACTGATTTCTTGCACCCTGGGGCCTATGGTACAGGCTGGCTAGGGGCTTTAGCTTTTCATCACCCTCCACTCTTTGAGCACAGACCTTACATTTTCTACGCTAGGGGAGAATCAGAGGAGCTCAGACGACTCCAGAGGACCCTTGGCTTTGGGGCGGGCAAATTGGGAGGCCTGGTTCAAGGCCTTGCTTTTCCCCCAAAGGGATGTAGAGAAGTGACGTTGGGACTCAGGGCCTCAGGCTCCTGTTTCCAGGAGGAAGACTCTAGGCTCCCCCTACGCTGACATCTGTGCTCCCTGAGGCCATGTCTACAGACCAGCAGCCTGCCATTTACTGTGACTGACGCACTCCCAGCCTTTACCCAGCCTTCAGAGGTCCCTTCCCCAGAAAGGCTTCACCTCCCTCATGGGTTTCTCTCTGTCTCCAAAGAAGCAAAAGATGTCAAAAGAAGACAGACCCACAGCTTTCAGTTAAAAAAAAAAAAAGAGAGCTCTATGCTTCTGAGCACGGTTCATTTCAGTTGCTCAGTTGTGTCCGACTCTTGGCCACCCCCTGGACTGCAGCACGCCCAGGCCTCCCTGTCCACCACCAACTCTGGGAGCTTGCTCAAGCTCATGTCCATCGAGTCGGTGATGCCATCCAACCATCTCATCCTCTGTCATCTCCTTCTCTTCCTGCCTTCAATCTTTCCCAGCATCAGGGTCTTTTCTAATGAGTCAGTTCTTCACATCAGCTGGCCAAAGTATCAGAGTTTCAGCTTCAGCATCAGTCCTTCCAATGAATATTCAGGCCTGATTTCCGTTAGGATTGACTGGTTTGATCTTCTTGCAGTCCAAGGAACTCTCAAGACTCTTCTCCAACACTGCAGTTCAAAAGCATCAATTCTTCAGGGCTCAGATTTCTTTATGGTCCAACTCTCACATCCATACATGACTACTGGAAAACCATAGCTTTGACTAGATGGACCTTTGTCAGCCAAGTAATGTCTCTGCTTTTTAATATGCTGTCTAGGCTGGTCATAGCTTTTCTTCCAAGGAGCAAGTGTCTTTTAATTTCATGCTGCAGTCACCGTCTGCAGTAATTTTGGAGACCCCCAAAATAAAGTCTGTTACTGTTTCCATTGTTTCCCCATCTATTTGCCATGGAGTGATGGGACCAGATGCCATGATCTTAGTTTTCTTGAATGTTGAGTTTTAAGCCAACTTTTTCACTCTCCTCTTTCACTTTCATCAAGAGGTTCTTTGATTCCTCTTCACTTTCTGCCATAAGGGTGGTGTCATCTGCATCTCTGAGGTTATTGATATTTCTCCTGGCAATCTTGATTCCACCTTGTGCTTCATCCAGCCCAGCATTTCGCATGATGTACTCTGCATAGAAGTTAAATAAGCAGGGTGACAATATCCAGGCTTGATGTACTCCTTTCCCCATTTGGAACCAGTTCATTGTTCCATGTCCAGTTCTAACTGTTGCTTCTTGACCTGCATACAGTTTTCTCAGGAGGCAGGTAAGGTGGTCTGCTATTCCCATCTCTTGAAGAATTTTCCACAATTATTGTGATCCACACAGTCAAAGGCTTTGGCATAGTCAATAAAGCAGAAGTAGACATTGTTTTGGAATTCTCTTGCTTTTCCTATGATCCAATGGATGTTGGCTATTTGATTTCTGATTCCTCTACCTTTTCTAAATCTAGCTTGAACATCTGGAAGTTCTCAGTTCATGTACTGTTGAAGCCTCGCTTGCAGAATTTTAAGCATTACTTTGCTAGCATGTGAGATGAGTGCAATTGTGTGGTAGTTTGAACATTCTTTGGCATTGCTTTTCTTTGGGATTGGAAAGAAAACTGACTTTTTCCAGTCCTGTGGCCACTGCTGAGTTTTCCAAATTTGCTGGCATATTGAGTGTAGCACTTTCACAGCATCATCTTTTAGGATTTGAAATAGCTCAGCTGGAATTCCATCACCTCCACTAGCTTTGTTCGTAGTGATGCTTCCTAAGGCCCACTTGACTTCACACTCCAGGATATCTGGCTCTAGGTAAGTGATCACACCGTTGTGGTTATCTGGATCATGAAGATCTTTTTTGTACAGTTCGTCTGTTTATTCTCCACCTTTTCTTAATATCTTCTATTTCTGATATGTCCATACCATTTCTGTCCTTCATTGTGCCCATCTTTGCATGAAATGTTCCCTTGGTGTCTCTTATTTTCTTGAAGAGATCTCTAGTCTTTCCCATTCTATTGTTTTCTTCTATTTCTTTGCACTGATCACTTAGGAAAGCTTTCTTATCTCTTTTTGCTCTCTTTGGAACTCTGCATTCAGATGGATACATCTTTCCTTTTCTCCTTTGCCTTTTGCTTCTCTTCTTTTCTCAGCTATTTGTAAGGCCTCAGACAGCCATTTTGCCTTTTTGCATTTCTTTTTCTTGGGGATGGTTTTGATTACCACCTCCTTTACAATGTCACGAGCATATTGTCCATATTCTTCAGGCACTCTATCAGATCTAATCCCTTGAATCTATTTGTCACTTCCACTGTATAATCATAAAGGATTTGATTTAGGTCATACCTAAATGGTCTAGTGGTTTTCCCTACTTTCTTCAATATAAGTCTGAATTTTGCAATAAGGAGTTTATAATCTGAGCCATAGTCAGCTCCCGGTCTTGTTTTTGTTGACTGTATAGAGGTTCTCCATCTTTGGTTGCAAAGAATATAGTCAGTCTGATTTTGATATTGACCATCTGGTGATGTCCACGTGTAGAGTCATCTCTTGTGTTGTTGGAAGAGGGTGGTTGCTGTGACCACTGTGTTCTCTTGGCAAAACCCTGTTAGCCTTTGCCCTACTTCATTTTGTACTCCAAGGCTAAACTTGCCTGTTACTCCACATATCTCTTGACTTCCTACTTTTGCATTCTAGTCCCCTATGATGAAAAGGACATCTTTTTTTGTTAGTTCTAGAAGGTCTTGCAGGTCATCATAGAACCATTCAACTTCAGCTTCTTTGGCATTAGTGGCTGGGGCATAGACTTGGATTAATGTGATATTGAATGATTTGCCTTGGAAATGAATAGAAATCTTTCTGTCATTTTTGAGATTGCACCCAAGTATTGCATTTCAGATTATTTTGTTGACTATGAGGACTACTCCATTTCTTCTGTGGGATTCTTGCCCACAGTATTAGATATAATGGTCATCTGAATTAAATTTGCCCATTCTGGTTCATTTTAGTTCACTGATTCCTAAAATGTTGATGTCTGAGCATGGTAGCAACGAGGCAAAGAAGCAGCTTAGCCAATGGGAAGTGAGTGCTTGAGGTTCCAGAACATTTTCTTCCCTGTATGTAGAATCATAATTCTAATGGTCTGAATCAGGCTCAACTGTGAGCCTCAACTATTTATTTATTTTGTGACACTTCAGTACAACCTATGATTATCCTAACAATCTATGATTACCTTTCCCTTTCCCATAACTTTAAGTCCCATGTTGGAAAGGACCAAATGCACCTTCCTCTGTGCTATACCTGAGGATCTCTCTGGCCTACAGGAAGTATTCAATGAACATTGGTTGAAAGGGAGTGTGCTTCTGTGATCCACGAGACTCTTCTTCCTGATCAGAACCTCAGTTTCATCTCTAGAGGACATCAGATCCCAGACAAACAGAAATCTTGAAGCTCCAGTGGAGCCCCATTTGGTTCCATGTTCTCTCTGCCTCTTGTGAGTCTCCAGAGAAAAGAACTGGGTGAAGAGTTTGTGCCCACATTGGGTGTCCAGGCAGGGTTTAGCCCCAGTGACCAACAGGGCTGTAGAGCCTCTGGATAAGAGGCTCCTCTTCTTAATCCTCCTTGTCTGGTGCTATTTCTATCTGAAGCTTTCTGGGTTTGCTCATGGTGGCAGGCCTGCTTGATCACCAGGGCAGTGTCCCATTGTCTACCTCCTGTCCTTGTTCCATCAGTAGCTTCTGCCTTACCTGCCTTGGGCTTCCCTGGTGGCTCAGCTGGTAAAGAATCTGCCTGCAATGCGGGAGACGTGGGTTTGATCCCTGAGTTGGGAAGATCCCTTGGAGAAGAGAATAGCTACACACTCCAGTATTCTGACCTGGAGCATTCCCTGAACTGTATAGTCCATGGGGTCTCAAAGAGTCAGACATGACTAAGCGACTTTCACTTTCACCTGCCTTGACCTTTACCACACCCTGAGCTTTACCTGTGAAAGGTCACGGGCACACCCACCCCCAGCAGGACCCCACTAAGATGGACCACAGACATTCCCTCTCACACACACAAATTAGTGGACTGTGTCTATGTTGACACATCCATTCTCATCCTAATGATATGTTTATTTAACTGATGACTGCTGTCCTCATTAGGGACTCATTGTTGAGCCTGGAATAGTGATTATTTTTGCTGATATTCCTTTTCTGCAAAGATGATTTTTTTAAAAAATCACTCTTTTGGTGTGCTATGAATCCTTAATGAGAATAGTTAAATTTAAAAGAAACCCCCAAACCACCCTTCAGGTTGAAAATAGAAGTGTCTGCACAAGCAGGCTGCTAATCTGCTGATTATTGATGGACACGATCGGTGACAAACCCACAGCTTTCAGTGAAATGAGAGCTCCATGCATCTGAGCTGGTAGCAACCAGCAAAAGGATCAACTTAGCCAGTGGAAAGTGAGTGCTTGGGGCTCCAGAACATTCTCTTCCTCATAAGTAGGAAGCCATAATTCTGACAAGTTGAGTATTACTGATGGCATCCACATTGAACCCAGAGCGGTGTGATTCTTGGGGAGGGATGGAGAAAGATGTTTATAAAAGCTTATTGGCTGAATACCCGGCAAGTCAGATGGAACTTCCTGACCCCTGAAACCTACCTCTTCCCTTTGGAATTCTAATCCAGTGCCCGTGTGGCAGGGGAGTCCTTCCCACTTCTCGGATGAGGAGCAAAACCCGGAGAATAGCAGCACTGTGGCTGAGACTGGGGTCAGAGTTTGCTGCTGTGACATCCCATGTCTCCCCCCGAGCCCCTGTCTTCTCATCTGGGGACTGAGCCCGTTACAATGGCGACGGTGCTGCAGGGAGCATCTCACGGGTATGTGATGGGGAGGATGTTGCTCTTTACAACGGGAATCCCAGTGGCCTTGGTTCAGTGACCTGCCTTTACAGGTCTCCAAACAGCATAGGGCTCTGGAGTGGGTGGGAGATGAAGGGGGCGACACGTGGAAGCCACGGGAGAACAGGTGTGATCAGATCTAGAGGATTTAGCACAGGTGGGAATGAACTCAGGACCTGATTACTGCTTCCAGTATTAGCCGTGTGACCTTGGACATGGCACTTGTTGTCTTGGAGCCTTAGTTTCCCCACCTTGTGCTAGGGGGGTTGGGCATCAAATAAAATAACACATGCCAGGCGCTTAAGGTAAAGTAAGGTGAAGTCGCTCAGTCGTGTCCGACTATTTGCAACCCCATGGACTGTAGCTTACCAGGCTCCTCCGTCCATGGGATTTTCCAGGCAAGAGTACTGGAGTGGGTTGCCATTTCCTTCTCCAGAGGATCTTCCCAACCCGGGAATCAAACCTGTGTCTCCCTCATTGTAGGCAGACACTGTACCGTCTGAGCCACCAGGGAAGTCCTTGCCAGGGGCTTAGTTACATCTTAAATTCCAATAATGGGAGTTTGTGTGACGCTGCCAGCGCCCCCCTGTATGTGTGTGACTGGCCTCACAAGGGTAGCATCTCCTCTCTCCTCGAGGTCTGTGAGCTTCTAGAAGCCCAGCCCCACCCAGTTCCCGCCC
This sequence comes from Giraffa tippelskirchi, assembly GCF_054371585.1. Taxonomy (NCBI): domain Eukaryota; kingdom Metazoa; phylum Chordata; class Mammalia; order Artiodactyla; family Giraffidae; genus Giraffa; species Giraffa tippelskirchi. The sequence continues at coordinate 21,104,540 of NC_137281.1, read as the reverse complement.
CTCTTAACAGCATGACCCAGCCTTGCACCAGACATGAGCATGTGCTAGGTTAGTGCTGTGGGTATCTGGTCCCCCGAGCTGCCTCACTCCTGGCCCACTTCTCAGCACCTGGGGCATCTCTCCCCAGCCTCTTGGGACCTGCTCTCTAGGGAATCCATTCTTCCTCAGCTTGTTGAGAGGCTGCAAGTGCTGCTTCCCGTGTGGTTCCCGGTTTACCCTTGTTGTGGACAGAATGTTCCTTGCTGGAGCTGCCTCCAGATGGTGGGTGGCCTTTAAAATGTTCCTGCATGTTCACTCATCTCCTGGGCTAGGGTGTGGGCTCACTCTCTGTCTTGGTCCCATGAGGGGCCCCTCCGGCTGCTGCCGTGCAGCAGCCACTGGGAACCTCCGGGTTCAAGGGCTGACACCCACCCAGCTCTGCTTGTCCTCACCAAAGGAATTTCTCCTAAATACAGATTAAGGAGGAGTTCTGAGGCACAGCATGGATGAACTAGGCAAGAGGTGACCCAGCCAGAAGAGTGGGCAGGTCGGCATGCTCTGAGCAGACTGTGTATCCTAAGCCGGTGTAGGCTTTGACATGAATGTAGGGGAGGGCCTGACCTTGGGGAACTGAGAGTGCAGCTGGAAAGATCTAGTGCGTGTTTGTTGGTGAATTCCTCATCTGGTCCTCCTAGAAGATGTCCTCCGAGGGGGCAGGGACCACGTCTGGCTTTCCCTGTTGTTTTTCTGGTGTCTGACACATAGTAGTTGCTCAGTAAACAAACATTTGCTAAATGAATGAATGAGTGGGATGCCTGCTCATGGAGTGTTAATGGATGCTTAGGAGGGCAAGAGAAGAGAGCACAGGGCCATACAAGATCAGCTTTGCCAAAGAGATTGTATAAGCAATTGCTATTGAAATTCAGCCTGGCCAGGGGCTCTTTCAGGCTTTGGCTGCTGAAGGCTTCTTAGGAGAGATTGCTCAAGCTGATCCTTGCATTCTGGTTGGCACTTGCAGACAGAGAGGGGGGAGAAGGGTGTGTGGAAGGCAGGGTGGGATGGGCAAAGACCTGGAGGCAGGACTGTGGTGTGTCTGGGGACAGCAGGTGGACCCCTGGGGCTGGAGGAAGGGTGTGTGCTTGGGAAGGTTTGGGAACCATCTTGGAGAGGTCAGCGGAGGCCAGAATTCGTTGGCCCAGACAGGAGAGTTCAACTGTGACCCCTATGTTATTTTAAGGTGGTGGCTTTTTCATATTTAATTATGAATGAAATTGCATTTGAGGACGGCAGCTGATGACGGCGTGTGGTTGTGCTGTGTGGGCTGCTTTCAAAATAGCTCACCCCAAACTTCATTAGTGATTAGTTCGAGGAAAGTGCAGCCTGACCCTCCAGCATTTTTCATATTGTCTGTGTTCTCAGGGAAGGGCTCTGGCTTCAGGGGCCCTCTTCTAGGCCTTGTTCTTGGAGGCCCGTCCCTGGGGACCTCAGCGTTTGGTGGTGATGGGCAGATCGTTGCCTTGTGTAATTATTCTCCTTTGTCATTCAACTTAGTCCTCTTCCTACTGTTTGAACTTGGAGCACTCCGACGGGACAGTGACAGAAACCCCTGCCTGTGCTCTGAGGGCCAGAGAAGCCAGGGCTGGCGCTGGGCACTCCCGGCCGGGCCGCTTGGCCCACTGAGTTGGGCTGCTGAGCCGAATGGCTGGCGTCCCCATCTCCTGACTTCTCCTAAATATGGTCAGTGTTTGCAGAGGCTCCCACCACCATCTGCATGAACTGGAGCTTTGGGCTTGGCCCCCTCCCTTCTCTGGACTTAGTATAAACCCACATTATAATCGAGATTAGCCTCAGTGAGAAGTACACATGGGTTGGCAACCACAGCAAATCCCAAACAGCGTCTCCAGCGCTGTGATGAGCGTGACATACCAGTGCTGGTCCCGTTTCCTCTTCTGAAATCCTGTTCCTGCTGCTGGCCAGAGACACCGCTGCAGGCCAGGGTGGGGCTTCTCCACTGGAGGGTCCTGGAGCCAGGTCCAGCTTGCCTCCCCCACAGGGCTTCCCCCTCTGCTGCTGCTCCTCATTTGACCTTCAGAAAACTGCCCAACATCTCTGAGCCTCAGTTTCCTGGTATCTGTATATTGGGAATAAAGTGAGTAATAGACATTAAATAACACATGAAGCTGAGAGAACTTGCCACCCCTGGGCTCCCAGTGAGAGCTCAGTAAAGATCAACTCCCCTGGTCCCCTGTGATGGCCATGACGAGGTCAGTGGATAGCGCAACCAGGTGGCTCAGAGAACAGAAGCAGAAGGCCCCCTGAATCGAATCCTAGCTCTGTCACTTCCTGGTTTACTTGGCCTCGGGCAAACTACTTGATCTTCCTTTGCCTCCATTTCCTCGTATTTGTTCTTGTTTGAGGGCAGTGCTGATATGATAGCCTTTCACGGAGTTGTTGTAAGGATTTGAACTTGGACCGCACCAAGGGGCTCCTGGCCCACAGTGAGCATTATTCACGTGCTAATAAGTGATTAGTTCTTACTGTTTATTATTGCGACTGTTGTATCAGTATCATTGTAGTCACGTGATCTTGATCACAGTGGTTAACCTCTTTGAACCTCAGTTTCCCTGTGATGAGGCAGGAACCCCGTGCCCCCTGCAGATGGCTCTGCTGACCAGCGTGTGGCGTGTGTGAGAGCGGGCCTGGGGGCCCTGCTCGTGGGGGCTCTCTCCCCGGCCGGCCCCCTTCCCCCAGGCTGTGGTGCTCCGTAGCTAAGTAACCCTGGCTGATGTGTGGCTTCTGATGGAGGTGCGCACGGGGGAACCGTCTGTGCCGCCTCCTCCTTTGGGTGACAGCTGTTTCCAGGCAGATGCCTCCCCCGGGTTCTGGAGCAGTGAAGGAAGGGGAGAGCGTCCCAGATTTAAATTTGGAATGTGCACGGAATCATGCCAGCCTGCCTCAGAGCCCACAGGGCCTGTGTGCAGGCTGGGTGTTCTTTGAGGTCGTTGCTGCTCCGGACACTGGGACAGGAGGGCCCAGATGACAGGGTCTGGGTTGGGCTTTTGAAGCCCAAGTGCAGCGGGAACAGTGTGTGGGAAGAGCCACCGGTCACCCAGCTGAGGAGTCTTGGTCGCTGGTCTGCTGGGCGTGGTGCACGTGTGAGACTCCACGGGAAATGGACACGCTTTAGGAGGAGCGGGTGAGAGTGGGGACTCAGGCCTGCTTTCCAAGCATCCCCACACCCGTGCTCTCAGGTCTCAGGGTGCAGCAGGCGCAGGCCTTGGCTCACCCCTGGGTGGTAACCTGCTCTTCGAACTGCTGGTCTTCCGAGGAATTCTGGGGAGTCCCTTGCCCATGACAGGCCTCCTGTTAGGACCTGTAAAGCCGCTCACAGAGATGGACCCCTTGGGGGAAGGGATGCCCTCATAGCAAGCGGCAGTGCAAAGCCTCAGCATCATAGAGCGGCAGAAGGGAGGGCCGAAGCCCTGGGGAGCGGCGGAATCAGAGAGGGAGATGGGGAGGTGACAGCCGTGCCGCAGGCTGGCCACTGAGGGTGAGTGGTGCCTGTGGACGTGAAGGCTATCCGCTTCCAGAGGCAGGGTGGTCTGCCCTGGCATCTCTGGCCCCAGGTGTCCCCTTCTCTTCTCTCCAAGATATCAGAGTATGACCCCCAGCTCGGGGGGACCCCACGCTTGTGAGCTGGAGGACCCTGTGAGGAGGTCCGACATGTGTTTGTCACCCCGGGGAAGGCAGGCGGACTCCCGGCTGTACCTGCCCTGGCCCTGGCAGCCTGTCCCCACCCCCATCCCAGCCCCGGGAGTGCCTGCTTTCTAAAGGAGAGCGGTGGGACAGGGAGACCTGGTCCAGCTGGCCTCGGGGGCTGACATGCAATGCCTTTCTCTCTGTGAGTCTTTCCTGGGGGAAGCCGGAGAAGCCCCCAGCCTCCAAAGGCACTGTCTCTGGGGCTGGGGAGGGGGGACAGGGGTCAGGTAGCCAGCCCAGGAAGTGCAAACCCAGTGCTCACTGTTATTCCTCAGAAGTGGCCTCAGGGGGCAGGGTGGTAGGGGTCAGGAGGGCTCCCAGGACACACGTCTCCCTGATGGGAGACTGCAGTGGGCCCAGCCGGGCCCTTGACTCCCCACGCAGTGGTCCCCACTCAGCAGTGTCCTCTGAGCACTTGATTAATGCACTGTCTCTTTTAGTTTCCTCCGCTTGTCACCTCCCAATGTCTCAGGGACAAGCCTTTGGACTGAAAGATAGTTTTTTCTTGCCTCTTTGAGGAGTCTTCACCTGCTCAGGCACCTTTGCACCCCCTTGGACCAGGGCTGAGAGCAGAGTAGAAAGGGCAGTCTCTAAATTATCATTGTTTCATACCTGCATATGTGCACAAAAATAAGCCTGCTTTTTCTTAGTGTGCAATTTGCTGTCTATTTTTAACTAGTATACACAGGGCCCCAAAGAAAATTCGGTGAGGAAGCAAGAGTGTATTGTGGTTGCAGATACACAATCACCGAAGAACCTAAGATAATTGCCGAAATGACATTCTTTAGAAAATACGAGGCTGTGAGGGTTCCTCCTGCAACAGGCATCCTGTGCATTTTCTGTCCCTTCTCCTCGGCCGCCGCACACTTAATTCCGTTCCAGCCATGTCAGGAAGACTTGAGAGGAAAAAAAAAATCCCACCATTAAAGACGTGCTCTTTGTTTTTTCAGTCTGTGACCCTAGCAATCTCTTTAGCAAGCCATGGTTCAGTGAACTGGCACACAGCAGCCGTTCAGCAGTGGAAAAATCATAAAACAGATGGAAGCTTTACATTTTTGTTTAGTTTTTAAGAGCAGTTTTTATAACATCGCTTAAAACCATTCTGATGCATCATACTGTTTACACTCGAAGCTTTGTAGCTAAGATGTTTACAGTATGGAGAATGTTTTAAGATATTTTATAGTTATGATATTTAGATAATTGGCAAGAAAAAAAATAGTTTGTTGAGATTGCAGTGATGTTGGTAATCGTGAAGTAACTTATGAGTCTCAATAAATATGTCCAGTTTGGTGGAAAGTACAAACTCAGTTAAAACAAAACAACACAAGAGGGAATATCTTTTTAGTGAAATCATTTCCTTTTCTTAATCAAAAGATGACAGGCGGGGCCTTAGAACTCCCATCTGTGCTGCACCACAGCCCCGAGTGCGGCCCTCCTTTTGTGATTGATAGCTGCTCCACATTGGCCATCGCTCTTCCACAAGTTCATGCAAACACCAAAGTTAATAAAGTTCAGTTTTAGTAGGCCACCTTCAAATAAACCCAGAGCAGACCCCCACGTATCTTTGTGCAGTGGAACTCGCAGAGGTTGTTTTTTTTTTAATGTCAAAGAATTTATGCAGAGTTAGGATTTGGAACTCTTTTTTTTTTTTTTTTAACTGCCCCAAAATGGCATTAATCAAAAACAATAACTCCTTTTAACTTTTCTAAGTGCTCTAAAGGAAAGTATGAAATAATCTGCGTGTGGGCCACAAATGTGGAGAATGCAAACATTTCACAATAAACATGTTTAAATGAAAGTCCCTGGCAAGATAGTCTGAAAGATAGTACATGCTGGGTTAATTAATGCATACTCATAAAAATAAACCTCACTTTTAAGATTCGACCAATAAAAATCATTAGCATATTTGGATCAGATGACTTTATGTATACATTGAACTTCTCTGTGGCAAACGGTCCTTGGGACGCCTGGAAACAGACTCCAATTTGAAGTCCAGACTTCGCTTCTGTCTGCTTTTTGTGTTTCCAATACAGTGATACGATGATTTATTCTGGTTTTATCTGTTAAACCTGCAATTGATCTGCTGGTGATGGGATTAAATTTATCATTTTAGATGAACAAATCATATTTAGATAGCCAGAAAAATGTTTAGTTGCATAAAAATGCCTATTGTTTGCTTACAACACATGACATTTGATTTTCACTATAATCAAATTACTACAGTGCATTATTTTTACTCCAAGATGTTGATTTTTTGCTATCTTAAATTGAATCGTTTTGGCCTATTCACAAATGCTCTCTTTAAAAAAATATTTTCCTAAAATCATACATTCAAACAAATGTTGACTTTGGGTTGTGGATTATGCAGTGTTCTGAGGTTTTGTTAAATTAGAAATCACATAATTTTCTAAGCCTAATTACAGTACAGAAGATTCTGGTTTTATATTGTGCTTTTTGTACAGGGAAAGACAAACTGCTACAGAGTCTGCTTTGGTATGAAACTAACAGTAAAACCAAACTCATTTTAAAAGAACTGAGATTGGAATTCATAAACTCAGTAGAAGTTAAGTTGTAACTACCCAGACAGTGAAATTCTGAACCTAAGATAATGCCACATTTCAAATCCTTATGAAAATAAAAACAACCCAGCAAAAATTATTGAGGAAAAAACTCCAGCATGAGTTTAATTTTATCCAACTTTATTGGCAGCTTATTTTGAACTAATGTGCAATAAAGTTGCCAAGCAGAACAATTGAAAGAAATGAGAAAAAACATTTTTTTGTTGTTTCCTTACACTGTTTGTTTTAATAAAGGCTGTAGAGCAGTAAACACCTGAATCATGACTTGGTTTGGGGTTAGCCGGAGAGCTTTAGGACTTATCAGTGCTGCTGTGATTAGCGAGTTCACAAAAGGGCAGACGCTGGGCCGTCCACTTCAGCGAGTTCCAGGGCAGCTGTCCCTCGGTCTGCTCTATCTCCTGCCCCCACGGGGACCGATGGGGGCCCCGGCGTAGGCCCTTCTATGGTAGCATCATCCTAGCTCCCCTGTGAGTAAGATAAGTACCCACTCCTAAGGAAGCGCCTTTCACATGAACGTTTCTGGAAGAAGGGCTTGCAAGTCCAAGGGATCCAGCTGATTGTAAACAGTGTCGGCTTCATACCCTCATTTTGTATCAGAGACTCAGCATTGCCTTTTTAGAGAGCATGTGTTTATGCCTACAAAACGAACCTCTGTGTGTGTGTATGTTTGTCCTGAAGCCACACGTAGTGATTCCTGGGGTGGGGGAGCATCTCTGTCTGAGACCCGTCACAAGCTCTGTTTACTGAGGTTCACAAGCTCTCAGCCCCTCCCCCATCCAGGACAGGGGGCTGGGCCTGGGGGAGGCTCCCACTTGGAGGGGTGCCTGCAAGAAGACCTTTACCTGGGAAGGCCCAGGGCCCACCTGGAGTTGGTGGGAGGAGGTGATATGCACAAAGGGTTGCTAACTGGGGGTCCCAGAGCACCTCCACAACCTCTGGACAGTGGGATTCAAATCCAACACGCATATGTGATTTCTGCCTGGGGGAAGTCCCACAGTGCCCATCAGATTTTTGAGGAAGTGCCTTTCTTATTGGGGACTTGCTTGGTGGCTCAGATGGTAAAGAATCTGCCTGCAAAGCAGGAGACCTGTATTCAATCCTAGGTTGGGAAGATCCCCTGGAGAAGGGAATGGCTATGCACTCCATTATCCTTTCTTACTAGGATCTGAGAAACAGATAAATAAACTTAGATGTAAAATCTAAGAGATGCTAACCTATTCTTGGAGAAACTGGGTGCTGCTTCAGGACAGACACAAACGTCTGCTCCTGGGAAAGTCTTGACTGCAGGACATGGGGTTAGATATGGGGAAGAAACAAGAGGTGGTCACTCCCAAGTGCGTCACACAAAGTGCAACTGTCTCAGCACTTTTTAGGGTGAGGTGTTGAGGGGACGGCTGTGATGGCCACAGACAACAAGTGTCAGGGGAGGGAGCTGAGGCCTGCAGTGGGGAGGAGCCGTCTAAGGTTGGGGCCCTCCCTGGGCCATCTCTCTGGCCTCCCATCCTCTGGCCTGTCCCCACTAATGGGACTTGGATACAGCCATGGCCCGTCCCAGTGGCCGTTTTGGGGACCCTGCATGTACCTCCTTTGTTCCCTCTTTGTACCCACACTGGGCCTTATGTCTTGGGAATTGTCAGCTTCTGTGGCTCACCTCCCGCCACCAGCACCTGCTGTGGAAGCCGCTTGCTGAATGCGTCTCTCTCCTGGGCCAAAGTAGAGGGAGAGGGCTGTTTTTTCACCCAGGATGGGCTTGTGGTGGCCTCAGAGGTTCAAGTTCTCTGTGGCCAGGAGGTCCTTTGGAGACTCCTGTGTTCAATCCCCTCAAAGGACGGTTGGGAGAGTCAAGGCTGGAAGGGAAGAGACTCTGAGGTCAGACACTGAGCAAGTGGCGGGGCTGGGTGAGGGCAGGCTGCGGGTGCCTAGCCCCGTGACCTTGTCCCTGTGTCTCTCTCCTCCTCTAGCTCAGCGTGTGTGAGCCAACGTTCTGTGGGAGACACCTAAGAGGTGGCCGGCTCTGTGCGATTTCACCTCCTGCTGGCTTATCTTTAGTATAACAGCCGCAGCAACAGGTAACTACTTCCAGGCACACGAGGTCAATTAATTAATTACTAATCATTTCATTTAATTAATTCTTATGACAACCTTATGAGGTGGATACTACTTTCACCCTCATTTTACGGATGAGGAAACTGGGGCTCAAGTCCATAGTCAAAAGTGCAGGGGAGGAGGATTCAAGTCCAGGATGCTCACCGCTGGGTCTGTGCTTTCCATTCCCCACCCTGCACTGTCCCCAACACCAAGAGATGACTTCAGATTCAACATGCCTGATCACTTTCTTCTTTGATATAGTTAGATATTTATTTTACATAATTTGATGGAGAATAATATTGTTTTTGATTTATGGCAGTGTTATATAAAATTTCCATTAAAAACAAATCTGTGAGTTAATTTCAAGAAAAATCCTACTGAGTTAATGGCATAGGTATAAGCAGATATGGCAGTTAGGTGAAGGTGGGGTACAAATGATTAAAATGTGGGCCACGTTGTCCCCAATCTAGTTAGGGTGGGAGGAAAATGTAGTCACTCCCCATTTAGAAATTTCATTCTGGGAGATGGCCTCTGATAATGGCTAAAGGCCAGTTTGTTTAAGGGAGAGTCTTAGATGTTTGTTTTTCTTGATGTGTGTGTCAGGTAGTAGCTCTTTACCCACTAATAAGACATGGAAGCAGCCTAGATGTCCATCAGCAGACGAATGGATAAGAAAGCTGTGGTACATACACAATGGAATATTACTCAGCCACTAAAAATAATACATTTGAATCAGTTCTAATGAGGTGGATGAAACTGGAGCCTATTTTACAGAGTGAAATAAGCCAGAAAGAAAAACACCAATACAGTATACTAATGCATATATATGGAATTTAGAAAGATGGTAACGGTAACCCTATATGCAAGACAGCAAAAGAGAGACAGATGTATAGGAAAGTCTTTTGGACCATGTGAGAGAAGGCGAGGGTGGGATGATTTGAGAGAATAGCATTGAAACGTGTATATTATCATATGTGAAACAGATCGCCAGTCCAGGTTCAATGCATGAGACAGGGTGCTCAGGGCTGGTGCACTGGGATGACCCAGAGGGATGGGATGGGGAGGGAGGTGGGAAGAGGGTTCAGGATGGGGAACACATGTACACCCATGGTTGAGTCATGTCAGTGTATGGCAAAACCACTACAATATTGTAAAGTAAAATTAGCCTCCAATTAAAATACATAAATTAAAAAAAAAGAAAGAAATGAGGTAAAAAAAAAAAAAAAGACTTATAGATCCAGGAAGCCTATGGTCTTGCTCAAGGGTCACGCCTGGGTCTGAGCCCACTTGCCTCAATGGGGACTGGCCTCTAGCTTAGAATCAGCGGCAGGACTGGAAGCAGAAGAGAGGAAAGGGCAGCTAACTGGGGCTGGAAGACCATCAATGTGGAAAGACATCTCTCTAGTTCCTATGTAAACACCAGGCTGCCCAGGTGTGGATAACTGTACTGGAGTTGGCATATGGTTCTGCCGGCATCCAGGGCATGTCCTTCAACGCCACTATAAGCGTTGCCACAGAATTAACTCTTTCTGGGCTATCAGGAAGTCTCCAATCCAGTGGTTCTCAAATTGGCTTCCATGGGACCCCAGGGGTTCCAAGAAGAACCTTGGGAGTGTAGAGAAGGGGAGAACTCAGAGCTGTCTCTTGCAGGGTTGGCTAGAAGAGCTGCTTTTATCAGCTTACATGTGGTCAGATTTCCCTGGAAAAGGAATCTGCCAGAAAAATACTGAAAAACCATGATTTAGACCAAGTACTTAGTTCTGTGGATGGGAAACCAAATTCCATAGAAGAGCAAAGATCACAAAGATTGACTCTCTCCAGTCATTTTAAATAGAAAACATCTTTATTTATGCAGATAAGTGGAGCTTGGAAGAAGAAATAAAATATTAATATACACTTGGAAAGAGTCATGAGGGTTCCTATGGTGCAGTCCCCTGCTTCTGGGAGCCTGGCCATCAGCACATTTGGTAGAGCTGGATGTCCACCTGGGAATAAGCTCTCCATGGGCAGGGGACCCAGGAGTCACAGGGCAGAACAGCTCAGCAATATCAGATTGTGAAGGCTGTTAGTTGAGTGGTGATTAGGAGCCAGACCCTGGGCTAAGCATTTTCAGATGTGTTATCTCCATTCTAAAGATGAATAAGTGGAGGCTTGGGTGATGATGTGAATTCTCAGTTTCATCGCTGGGCCTTACTGGGCTATCATCTAGGGTCTGTGCTCCTGATGCTATAACTTCTGCCTTCCAGGGGGCATCCATCAGTGTCTAGCAGGTGCAGGATTGCACCAAAGCCAGGTGCCTCATAATCAGAAGCACCTGATTGAACCCTTTCACCCTGAGGGTCCAGACAGGAGGCAGGAATGTTTGTCTTGCTTATCCTGAGTCTGTGGTGGCTTATGCAAAATCCTATTGGCTGCCCCACAGGGTTTTCTAGGAATTTGTGTTCTTTAAGATACAAGAAGGAAGCCAAGGATGGGTCCAAAAACTTTGACAATAAATCAGACCTTGTTTACTATTTCTTCTCTTCTATCTTACATCAACCTAGTCATGCTGTAAGAGCTCATGTATATACTTGTTCATTAAAAAGATATCAGTGATATTCTTTCATTCATTCATAGGGTGTTTTTTCATTTACATGCACATTTTTGAATTTACATATTAGTTCATGCATTATTAGTTTTTACACTTTTGCAATCGTCATTCTCTCTCTCCATCTATTCACTCATGCCTGTATGCATTCATTCTCTTATTCACCTATTTCTTCATGTGTGCATTTGTTATTTCATTCATTCATTTTACCCTTTCAACAAATAAAGCACTTTGAAGTTAATTAAATTCTCTGGAGAAATATGGACCAGTTTAACCATATCCAGGGAAGACTCTGGGCATCTTTCTCATTGTTGGGTATAGAAGCACATGTTGTTGTTGTTCAGTTACTCAGTTGTGTTCAACTCTTTACAACCCTATGGACTATGGAACTCCAGGCTTCCCTGTCCTTCACTATCTCCTGGAGCTTGTGCAAACTTATGTCCATTGAGTTGATGATGCCATTCAACCATCTCATCCTCTGTTGTCCCCTTCTCCTCCTGCCTTCAATCTTTCCCAGCATCAGGGTCTTTTCCAGTGAGTCAGTTCTTTGCATCAGGTGGCCAAAGTATTGGAGCTTCAGTTTCAGCATCAGTCCTTCCAATGAATATTCAGGGTTAATTTCCTTTAGGATTGACTGGTTTGGTCTCTTTGCTGTCCAAGGGACTCTCAAGAGTCTTCCCCAGCACCACCATTCAAAAGCACCAGTTCTTCAGTGCTCAGCCTTCTCTATGGTCCAACTCTCACATCTGTACACAACTACTGGAAAAACCATAGCTTTGACTATATGGACCTCTGTTGGCAAAGTGATGTCTCTGCTTTTTAATATGCTGTGTAGGTTTGTCATAGCTTTCCTTCCAAGGAGCAAGGGTCTTTTAATTTTATGGCTGCAGTCACTGTCTACAGTGATTTTGGACCCCAAGGAAATAAAGTCTGTCACTGTTTCCATTGTTTCCCCATCTGTTTGCCATGAAGTGATGGGACAGGATGCTATGATCTTAGTTTTTTGAATGTTGAGTTTTAAGCCAACTTTTTCACTCTCCTCTGTCACTTTCATCAAGAAGTTCTTTAGTTCCTCTTCCCATTCTGTCATGTAGAGGCACATGAAGTTGGATAAATAGTGCCAGGCCCCCTGAAAGAGAATTACTGGCCCATGAGAGGCACAGGCTAATGCCATCTACTGTGACCATGGGATCTAAATGTCATTTAAGTGCTGCCATCTTGGAGTCTTTCCTCCCCAAGACTTCCGAATGATCTGAGAATACATAGGGGGATCCCCAGACCTTGTCAATAAGTCTTGTGACCCCAAGTGATCCTTGAGTTGCTCCTAGGATGTGAGAACTGGCAGCATGCCCCATGGGGAAGCAGAAGATGGTTGAGTCCAGGAACCGGGGCTGTGATTTGACAGTTTGGAAAGGAGAGGTTCCCTGTCCAGATGGGGCGTGCATGGAGTGGGCAGGAGATGCAGTGAAGGACATCGTGGGAGTAAAAAGTAACAAGAGCCTTTCAGAACTATGTTTCCTTCTCTTCCTCCACCAAAGAGTTTCCATCTGTTTTCTTTTTTTTTTCTGAACCTCACATTATCCCTGAAAGATAGGCAGGATGAATGCTATGACGCTTATTTTAAGATTCTGGATTTGAAAGTATAGAACCATAAAACATAGTCAAAGATGAGGTGCGAGTCCTAGCAATAGTAGTAATATTGACCGCAAGCCAGGCTAAGAACGAGAATGTTTTACACCTGGACATGAAGTATTTGGGGAAGGACCTGCCTCCACCAGATAAGTGAGGATTAGAAATCACTTTTCCATCAAGCTCTGAGTTGGTGTCGGGAATATAGATTGATTGCTTCCATGGCTTAAATGTGAACTTCTCTTGGTTTATTGAGATGGCCATCTACTCTTGCACTCAGCCTTCCTTATTTTATGTGACTCCCAATGCATATACATGCCCTTTCTGCTTTCAAGACTGTGTTTTAAGTGTCTGGCTGCAAGGACGCTTTTGTTAAGTAGAGCATCGACCAGTACCAATTGGCTCTAGATGATGTGTTGAGCCTTAACTGCTCTATGAATACTTTCCTCGCTGATGGAAGGTGGCATAGGTGGGTGGCCAGTTGGAAACTCCTCCTACCCTCCTTTAGACTGTGTACTTAATTCCTGAGACACTCTCCTCCCCCCAGGTATTCACGAAGCCTCACCCCAAGAAGACAAGCTCAGGTGGTCAGTTTTACCTGCATATCAGAACCCCACCCACATTGAATCTCAACTCATGACCAATCAAGAGTTCTTCCTGTACCCGGGTCCCCTAGGTAACAGGAGTCTTCACTTGAGAAGGACCACAGGAAAGAGAAGATCCACCTGCACGTTCCTCCTGTGCCTTTGTCTGCCATCCACCTCAGCCCTGGCGCCGCCCTCATCGCCCAAGCATCCTTTTGCTTATTGCTCTACTTGATTTAGAATACACAGCCATAAACACGCAGGGCAGCCAGCAGCATGGCCGGATATAATATTAATTTCTTTTCTGGTTTATTTGTGAAGGAGTCAACCATATAAATCACCTTAAGCCACTAAGACAGAAAGTGAAATCGCATCTTCAAATGGAGAAGTGTAGTGTGTTACCATTAAAAACTAAGAAGAATTTGTGACCAATTTGAGGGTCTTAATGTGGGCATAGTTTTGTTAACATTGCTGTAGATTATGTGAAATGCTCAGAAAGTTTTTTCCCCTCCGTTTTAGTGGAAAGCATTGGGAACCTATCAGCGGCATATCGTTAGAAAGTCTGGTGTCTGCTGGACAGTCTCCTTGTAATGCCATTTTTCATGACTTGTTTAATTAACAACCATTTTTGACCTAGACTAGTTATAAAAGTGTTGCTATTCTCTCCTGCTAAATTATGTCTAATGAACATATTTGCATGTTATCAGATATAGCAATATATCATTTCAAATTTTGGCGTTTAAGCCTGCATCACTCAAAACAGCTTTTGTGGATTAGTAAGCAGGTGAAATCAAAAATCTCATTTCATATCTGACATTAATAACTTTCAGGGGGAATGAGCATTGGCATTTATGTCTGGACCAGAATCGAGCCCAATGTCCTAGAAACACAAGGGCAGCAGACAAACCTACTCACCAGATAGGAAAATAAATCATGCATAATGCAGAATTTCTACCTTACATGTTAATTAATGTGTGCAATCAATTACTGATGTTACAATATGAGAAAGAAACTGGTGGGGAATGGGGTAATAAAAAATACCTATAGATTTATCTGCTTCTTTTTTCTATTTAAACAAATAGTCTTCAAGCCTGTGAATGCTGTGTTGAGACATGCTCTGAATAATAAGCATCATAAAATCTAATCAGATTTATAAGAGGAATTGATTGTTGTGGCAGGAGGAGAGGGTGGAAAATAAGCTGAAATTTAAGTGTTAATTTTTATGCTAATCCACAGTGGCTTCATATGAAGCAATTTTGTTCTGTGCCACAAATATAAAATTGTCCCTTGCAGAGAAATGTCAGCTTGCTAGACCTGAAAGCAGTAATTTATTAGGTATGTTTCTATTAGTATGTGTCACAGTTGTTAGCAGGCTATACACACAATGGTGCTTCATACTTATCCTCCAAGTCTCAGAATGTTTCAGCTCAGTGGCTGGAACGTGGGGCATTAATACATTATCATATGCGGGGTGGTCTGTGCCCTGTGGACAAAAGGCTATTTAATACAATTTAATGTCATTCTGAGAAGAAGTGGAAAAATAAAGACGGGGAATAAAATGGCATCTGTGTGTTTCACAGTGCACTCATGCACAAACCCTCAGTTTAAGAGGGATGACATTTCTGCCAAGAAAAAGAATAAAACTGGGGCATTTTTTTTTTATAACCTGTTCCCCACTGCAGTATTTTCTAAATGCTATTAAGTGATCGATTTACACGGCCCCATGATGATGTCATCTATAAGAAGGGGAATGCAGATGACAGCAAAATACTAGTGACAGTGACCTTGTTTCAGAATCCTTGGAACCCTGTCAGCTTTGCTTCCAGTATATGGTTTCAAAGAATGTACTTTTTGGACAATATCTAGTTACTGGGTAGTGAATTAATAGAGTTAAGGGTTCTGATGCAATTCACATATAGGTCAATTACATGCGCCAACATCTGCTCTGTCACTATCATTTGCATATAGCATTCATATGTTAATGATGCCTCTTTTTACTCAAGTAATATATTTAAAAAACAAGATTTGCATATCAGTTTGGATCAGTATATTACAAGCAATTTATCATTTTCTCCTTCTTGTTATGATTTTAAGAACAATATCTTGAGTGATGGCTGCTATATTTGAGCACGGCTCTGATTTATACAAGAAACCCTTCAGTGGGAAAGCTTCCATTCTAAAGCTGCTTAGAGCCTTATAAATCAATAATGACACAGATGGACTGGTGATAATCTATTTAGAATGCCTGATAGCAAATATTGTTGTACAGATGATTAGAGTGGTAACTGTTTTAGCAGAAAGCCTTTCTCTCTTTGTAAATGGTAAGTTTGAACAAAAAAGTGCTCACACATGGACTTCATGTCAGGAAATCTTCGTGCTGGGTCTGGATCGCAAAGGGGAAAACATGGGGGGAAGAACAAAGAGACTTCCCGCTCCTGCCAATATAATCATATCATTCCCTGTTTCTTTAACAAAACAGGACCTCTTAATGGAATTGTGTCTTCAGGTGTAAATAGCATTAAAAGCTGCTTCTCCTCTCCTCTTTGCCCTGATACAGCGCAAGGAGTGAGAAAATAAAGTGGAGGTTGTCAGAAGTGGCAGCTGCTTGGAATCCTGATAAATATAAGCTTTTATTGATCTGATGAAAATGAAAGATCCCAGTGCTAGGCAGTATTTAGCTTCTTGTCTACAGCACGTCACCGGTGGCCTTGCATTGGGATAGATTTTCATTCTCGTACACCGGATTTGATTTCATCTTTAACCTTTTCAGTTGAATTTCCTTGACCTCTGCATATTGCTGTGATTTGGTGAATTTGTTACATTTCACTTTACATCATTTCTTTCTATATTTCCTTTTGTGATAGGGAACTGGGACGCCCCTCTGGCAATCTGTCAGTGCCTGGATCAGCTGCATCCTTTCTGGGGTATTTTCTCACCAGACTGACAGTCCTTAAGACAAGTATGCAGTTAAGCTGCTAAGGTAAGTCTTGGAACTCTTTGCCCTAGACACACATCATTTCCTCCTGCTTTGTCGTGTTGACCTAATACAAATCCCAACCAAATGGCCCCTCTCCCTCTCTCTGGCCAGGGGCTTCCTCCCAGCCTCTGCCCCACCCAGGTAGGACTCCTCTACCTGCCCATAGCTCTGGGAGAGTCCTGACTAGCAGGACCATTCGCCATGGGGGAGGGATTCCTTAGTGCTTTGGGTGTATTTGGGGATGGGTGGGGAGGGGGAAAAAAAGAATCATGAAAAAATGTTATTTTTCTCTCTATGGCTTAACTCCTTTCTCAAGTTTTCTTCTGGGATAAATACGAGGCTTCAGTACGCAGTCCTGAGGTGCTGCTAACATATTCTGGTTCCAAGAAAGTGCCGCTGTTATTTTGAGTAGTTTTGATACAACCAAATCAAAGTGAAGATTTGAAATAGCTTTTCTGAAAGCCCAAGCTGAAGTCATAAATTATTCTGCACCATGATTCTTTCTGATAGTAAAACCATACCTCTTTGCCTGACATTGCTGAAATGTGGAAAAGTGAAAGTTAAAAATAAAATGAAACATTTAAATCTTGGCTGTTGAGAACCTCAGATAGACATCAAGGCCAGTCGATAAAGGCCCCTATCAATTAGGCTTCCACGGTTATCATCAGATTTGGTTTATTAGCAATTGCACAGGTGCAGGGTTCCGGTATGAAGATTGAGAAGGGCTAGGAAAAATGCAGGGAAATACCATAAAATGGAAAGTGAGGGGCTGGGGAGACAAGGTCGGCTCAGTGGCAGGGCCTGGGGCCATCGTGGTGCCAGCACTTCATGGAATCTCGTAGGAGGAAGTATCTGCAGCCAAGGGTTGGAAGTTTTCCCTTCTTCTTTTTTTTTTTTTTAACCCCCTTTCTTTGAGTTAGAAAGTGTTGATTTCACACTGTGGTGCGTGTTTTCCGTCAGCTTCTTGGTGGGTGTATTCTGTGTTAAGAAAAGGAGCAGCGAATACCGGCAGTTGTAGCTTCCCCCAGTGGACGGCGGGCAGGTGGGCAGCAGCTCCAGGATGCTCGAGCACCCGGTCTGCTCTGGCGATGGAGGCGGCCGCGGGCTTCCCGAGCCTCCAGACTGAACTGTTTGGCTACTTCCCTCCTCAGCATAACGCAGGCAGAACAATTTTTGGTTTCATAGCTGTTTGGTTGGGAAAACAAGCCTGCGGTTGCCAGTAAGGTTTAGAATTTGCCTGCCAGATCAGGGAATGTCTGTGAAGACTATTTTCCCTCTTGGGAGGCAAAACACAGATGGGGGAGTTAGGAGTCTTTCAATATTTAGCTGCTACATTGATGGTAGTGATTCCGCTGCCTGGATGCTCACAGCTTCTGAAGGCCCAGCTTAGTGTCACTGCCAAGGGCCTCAGGTAGGGGAGGTGGTAGGTGGGGCTCCCCCCCACCCCCGCTCCCCCCCACCCCCGCCACCACCTCTCTGTGGTTTCTCTGGAACATTCCACATTCTGTGGCTTTTGAGGTGGATAAGGAGGCACTGCCAGGATGCTGCCTTTTCTCCTTGACCCATGCCAGGATGAGAAGGGGCGCCCGAGGGCAGGAGCTGGAGTGACTCGGGCTTCTCCTGTGAATGAGCCACGCCATCCTGCACGTGGTCCCTGAGCCCCATAGAGTGGGCAGAGGCACTGGCCTCACCAGCTTTCCTGCCGCCAATGCATGCGTTTTAAGAAGCTGATCGCTTGGTATACTCTGGACCTCATAGAAGATGAAGAAAGATGATGTGCTATTCTTGGGATTGGTCATGAACAGGTGGAGAGAGTTTCCTTCACGGAAAATGTATGTCTTGGAATAATTTGGGGTCATGTGAACTGGAGTAGAGGTAGAATTTTGTATCCAAGAGCAAATTCTGTGCTCCAGAGACCAAGAAAGGGGACAGGCTTTCAAAACAAGCAGAGGGCACGTGGGCATCTCCTTTCTTGCCTCTTGCTGATTCCTCAGCACACAGGATTCTCAGACCCTGGAGCCTGGGATTATGATGAGCTGGTTGAGAAATTTCTGGGCTTCTGAAGGTACTTGTTCCCATTCATCTCCACCAATGCCCTACCCATACTTTGAAATAGACACTCGAATTTTTAAAGTCAAATACTATAAAAGTACAGCTTTGGGATGACCAAAGCACCATTACATAGAAACCCTAAGCAATCGAATGCTAACTGAATCCCTCATACACATCAGAAAATGATTTACTGTCCTGCCGCAGCATGGCTTCCCAGAGCGATCCCAGCAAGGAATGGAGGCAGAGCCTGGTGACATGGCTGTCCAGCCTTCCACAGCTTTACCTTCAAAGACCCCATTCTCTGTCTCGAGGCCCAGCAACTTCTAGAACGAACTCGCCCTCAGAGACCATAGGACCTTCTCTCCATCAGACTCAGAGTGGCTCCTGATGTCCCCGAGGCACGCTCAGGACCCTGGACTCAGGGTGCTGTCCCCAGGCAGCCCCGTGTCCTGGTGCAGACGTGTGAGTCAACAGCCTTCCCGCGGCAGTGGTAATTACCTTAGTTAAATGCTGCAGGAGCAGTACGTTGGGAGCACAGAGGAGGGAGTAAATAATTGTAATTTCTGTGTGATAATGATGATAAGCCCTGCATATGTGTGTGTGGCTTTGCGTCGTGTTTGATCTTCACCGGGAGCTCTCCAGACTCATGGAGGTAAGGATCCCTGCAAACTCCTCGGTACGCAGCCATGAGGTAGGAAAGTAAGATCCCAGTACTCTCATTTTGCCTGAGAGAAAAAGAAAATCAGAGATAATTTTAACTCCAGAGGGAAGGTAGAGTGAACTAGAAGAGTTTCTTGGGGTTATCTTAATACTCATCAATTCCATTGCAGGTAGATGATCTTATTGGTTCCATTTTCCAGATGTGGAAACTGAGGTCAGAGAAGTTGAGTGGCTTCCCCCAGGTCATGCAGCTGCTGGATGGCGAGGTGAAGGTTTGCTCGTGCTTCTTTCTGATCTTGGAACATGATCCCTTGGCTATGGAGCAGCCCTGGGTATAGTCTTGGACAAGACAGGGTCTAGGGCACAGTAAACAAGACAACCATGGATAAGATGATGTCAGAGAGTGGTACGTGCCATGAGGAAATGATGTTTGGGGTGACACAGGGGGAGGGGGAGTATCTGTACTTGGAGGGTGAGGGATGGCCCTCCTGAGGAAGGCACGTTGGAAATGAGAGGTCTGAAGGACATGGGGGAGCCAGCCAGTGCAGGTCTGGAGGAAGAGCATTCTGGGCAGGGAGAGCAGCATGTGCAAAGGTCCTGTGGTGGGGAAGAAGCCAGTATGTGTGAGAGACAGAGTGGAGGCCATCAAGGCTGGAGTACATGAGCTCTGGGGAGAGGGTAGGTGGGTTGGAGGGCCTGGATAGACATGCCTTTGTAGACCATGGCAAGGACTATTGCCTTTCTTTTACTTTGAAGCTGCTTTTAACCAGAGAGCATGTCTTGAGAAATCCCCCTTTCCAGGTGTGGGAATGCTCCTAGAGCCAGAATTCTGTGAGTGACTTGGACCAAGTCTTGGTGGGTTGTTTGCTGTGGTCTCAATTTTTTACCAAGAGGGATGTCCTTGTGACTAGTGTAAAACTGGGAGTCAGGAATTTCAGGAACCATGGGTATAGGAGAAGTGGCCAGTCGCATGGGGGCCACTGTGATTCATGACTGTGCCCTTTGGCTACACCTCTGGACTTCCCAGGTGGCTCAGTGGTAAAGAATCTGCCTGCAATGCGGGAGATGCGCATTCAGTACCTGGGTTGGGAAGATCCCCTGGAGAAGGAAATGGCAACCCACTCCAGTATTCCTGCCTGGCAAATCCCATGGACAGAGGAGCCTGGTGGGCTACAGTCCATGGGGTCAAGAAAGAGTCAGACACAACTGAGTGACTAAACAACAACTGGACCCAGCTGAGCCCCGACAGCTGTGGGCTTGGGCAGAGCTGCAAGTGGAAGTCTTTAGGGCTTCCTTTGATCAGGTTTGCCTAAGTCTGTGCAGACCTCAGGGAGGTGTAAACATGCTCCATTCACTACCAGGAAGTGTTAATTCCAGACTGATAGCGATCACTTCTTTGTCAGTGCTGATTCGTGGGTCACCTAATAACGTGTTGAATGAGTTTGAAAATTCTTGGTGGTTATGGTTTAGGCAACTTTTCCCTTGGGTAGTAAAGGTGCTATTGTTAAGCAGGACTCTGTTTAGAAATTCTAGGTAATTCCTAGATCCATAGAACCTTAGGGCTAGCAGAAACTTTTGCTATCAAAGGTACCTTTATTTTCTAGGTGAGGAGACTGGGGCCTAGAGAGGGCAAGGGATTTGCTCAGGACCACACAGCTAGCCATTGGCAGAGTCATTCTCACCTGGGCACAAAAGGCCATCCCTCAGGCAGTTCCAGACAGCTCCTGAGACCCTCTTAGCTGAAAGAAGGCACCGGCAAGGGGAAGAGCTGGTGTCCTGGCCACCTTGGGAGCTTTCACAGCTCCCAGTACAGTCCTGGCATGCTGCGAGTGGTCAGCAGTCATTCACTGATGTGTTGATGGACTAACCCCTCATGTCCACATATTGTATTTGTTAGAATTTGTTGCACCTTGGTTTCAGCAAACTCAATATATAGCAAATCCACATTTCTTTCCAAATTTTCTGGAATGCAGGGATTGCAAAGCCCAAGGCCTGCCTAGTATGATTTATGTCAACACCTAGGACACAACGAGGCCAGGACTCTGGTTGTGAGTTCCTGATACCTGCGCAGGTAACTTGAAGGTGCCCCACAGATATTCCAGTAGGCTTGTTTTAGGGATACAAGATGCTGAGGGTTTTGGATGAAGGTGATCAGTGCTGAAGACAGCCTGGCCAGGGGAGGGCTTGGATTCTGCCCTAGAGTGTGTTGTCAGAAGGCACCTAGATAGGTTTTGGCCCAGCCTGCGCGTCTCTCTCTAGGGAGTTGTCCTAAACCCCACTTCAGGGTCCAGGTGGGAAACACAGGAAGCTGGATGTGTGCCGAGCAGGCAGGGGAGAGCTGATCCCATTGCAGGGGGCCACTCAGCTCTCATCAGCTGCACTTGGAAATGTGGGCCGAATTTTTCCAGGTCTTCATACTTTTTAAGGAAAAAAGTTTAAAAAAAACTAGTCCTTTTCCTCCAATGTTGGCAACTTATGAAGTTAAAAAAAAAAAAAACTTTTTTCAAACACAGGTGTTTCTGTGGACCAAGCAGAGCTCTGCTGAGCACAGGCTCATACACACAGCGGGCATGCGATGAGACCCAGCCAGTGCTGACCTGAGCTGCCTGCAGCACAGGCCAGGCTCCGGAAACATGAGCAGTGGGAAGGGAAAGCGGCATCTTGCAGTCCCAGGCCTTACTCTTCTGCGTTCTCTCCCTGTAGAGAGGCCTGCGAGGCCCCTGGTTACATGGGTGGACTGATGCCTGCAAGAGGTGCAGCAGTGGGAACACCCACCTTCTAGGAAAGGTGGTCAGGATCCCCGTCTGCAGGTCTCCCCATCCCACCTCACTGTGTCTCCCCAACACCTGAGTTATAGGGTACCTACCCATGTCTGATACGGGGACAGGGTGATGCACGGAGTGGGATTCTGCCCCCAGGGAGTGGGTGATAGGTTGACCCCTCCTCATGCCAGTTGTGGGGCTGCGTAGCTCCCTCACAGTCCTGATTTGGTCCTTGTGCATGGCCGATCTACTCACTCTGCTCACCTGTGTTTGAAATGGGGTGGTCCTGACGCTGTACCTAGCTGACCAGAAACTCTGGCTGCCACTGGACATGGGTGGCCTATGTTGACCTTGGGAAGAAGTGCAAGAAGATTCTTTCTATCCCAAGAGGCCACCTGGTATGAGAGAGAAATGGCAAGGCTACTCAGCCCGTCCAGTGCCTGTCCTGGTCCCATGACTCTGCTCTATCCTGCAAAGGTGGCCCAGGTCCTCAGCTCCCCTGAGAGGCTGGCAGGTGGGCCAGCATCCCCTGCGATGGGGGAAGATCCCGTACATCTGCCTGTGGCGGCTCCATCAGGGCGCTGTGCACCAGGACCGTCTGTGTGCTGGGAAGGGGTCGATGGTCTCCGGGCCGCACTTCCTGTTGGCCCCTGCCTGGCTCCCACTCATCCGTGTACACTCCCTTCACTCGTCCACATGCAACATGGAGTTTCTGTGTGTGTAATATTATTTGTTTTTATTTCTGTAATCCCTTTATTGTTTGCACAACTGCTGTCAGACTGTTGCCTGAAAGTATCACAGGATAATTGCAGAACGCCTGCATAAGTAATTTCTTATGAAATCGGGCCTTGTCTGCATATAAAATTGTTTGTCGTTGCCGCATACATGGACTTCATTATACCCAGGCTGTTTACCGGGCTCGTACCTTCCCCACAGGCCACGGCAACGAGAGGGCCTGACACTGGGAAATAATGAAATACTATCATTATTCTCTTTGGTCATATGACACTGCTGGAGGGTGACAGTCGGTCCGACGTGGTCATGGTCAGAGAGAGCCTGGCCCTGGAAGGGGAAGGGGACCCGGGTCTGGCTTTCCCCGGGCGGCTGCTGGGGAGGCCAGTGGCTAATCCGTCTGAGCCAGGCATTTCTTCCGACCACATTTCTGTGATATTAATGGTGTGTGGTAGTGAAAGAAATGTGTTTTATTCTCGAGTCTAACCCTGCTGTTATCAAAGTAACTTCCAGCTTATTAGCGACAAAGGACTTTTCTCCTCTCTGCTGCCCTGTTCGCCAGGGCTTCCTGAATTAAACTGCTGTTTCCTGTCCTTTATATGCATGACCACATCTGGGTAGCCTGCTCACAGCCCCGCTGCTTAATAACAATCACCTTCCCTTTCAGTCTCTGTTGATTGTTTCTAATTCACTCTGACAGATAGTGCCTGACAACTTGCCGGCTTTTCCCTCCCTCCGTGACCTGAAGTTACTCACAGCACTTATATAGTCTGTCATTTTTAATATTTGATTTCATTTTAAGTTATGTGTTTTACTGAGAAGATGAAACCAAAAAAAAAGGGGACTTGTAATGGAACATAAATTTAACCCTTCTTGCCATCCGGCACCAGCCTGAGCCACCCTCCCTGGTGTCTGGGTGACGGTTTCTCCTTCCTTCTGATTCTCCTGCTGCTGCTGGGTTTTCTTTTCTTCTCTCTCCCTCTCTCTTTTTTTTTTCGTTCTTTCCTTCATATCTGAAAACAAAAGCTTCATGTCGTAGTCTTTCCTTCTAATGGCGCTTGATTAGTTTATGGAACTAATAATGGCGTTTTCTGTTCAGCAACCAGGTTACAATGGAAAGACCTTTTGGGGGTTTTCCTCTGGGGAGAGGGAGTCAGGGGAGAGGCCTAGTGAAGTCAAAATGACCGGTGTCAATTAAGGTTCAGAACGTGATTTTGATCTTTCTTTCCGGATTTCTTCTTTTTGTGTGAGCTCGCGGGAGAGAGAAGGGCCGCTCTCCCCGGGTTTGGGACGAGCCCTTGGAGTGAGCCCTTCCCCAGAGTGGGGACCAGGCTGAGGCTGGCCATGCATCTCCTTCTGCCTCTTCCCCCTGAATCTGCCCGGCGAGTGGCCTTGCAGGGCAGGCGTCCTCGTGGGGGGTGGGCGGCCCACGTCACCTCAGGGTCCACTCTGCCATGACTTGGCCTTTGTTTGCCACCAGACAAAGCCTCCTGTGTCCCTCTTGGCCCTTCAGAGGTTGAGAGCTGTGAGGCTGTGCATTAGGTCAGCTTTGCAAATAGACACCACAAAATTAAAAAAAAAAAAAAAATGTGGCATGTTAACCCAGTGTGCCTCACTTGTTTCTGCTGGCCTTCTGTGGATGTTGGTCTGCCCCACGCAGTGTGGCTTGGGCAGCCGAAGAAGTGCAGTAAGAAGGATCTGGGTTGGGGCTCAGTTCAGAAAAGTTCAAGTTCACTGTCGCCCATACCTGCTCTCCCCAAGACCACAGTGCATCCCAAGTATGTGAGCTGCCAAGCTCAGGAGGGCTCTGGAGCTACGTGTTCTCTGACTCCTGCGGAGCAGAAGGTTGCCTGTCCTCGAAGCCAGGCAGGCAGCTATCCAGGGAGCTCTTGTAAAGGCGGTCTGCAGCGAGTACTGGGCTTGGCTCAGAGAAGCACAGAGACTCCAGGTAGGCCCAGATCTACTGCCCACGGGAAGATGTTCCAGCTGCTTCCCTGCTGCTTCTGAGTCCAGGCCTGCAGACCGAGGTCCTGGGTGGGCCGGCCATGTCCATCTTGTCCCAGCTACTCCCAGGACTCTTTCAGTGGGAAGCTTTCTTCACCAAGCCTTCCCTTTCTAGAACCTGGGTTCTCCCTCTCTCTCTGAGCACTGGGGTAAACTGAGGAAACAGCCACTTTCTGAGGCAGACGTTTTTCCTTTCTGTAGTCCCAAGCATCCCATCACTGGTTCCTTTTCTTCCTTGTGAAAAGGGTGAAAAAAGTCGAGAATAGTTATTTATTTTGATGGTTTTGCAGTGTTGCTTGTATTTTTTGAAATTATTGTCTTTGTTTTGAGGTATTCTGATTAAAATAAAAAAGGAAGATTCTGCACAAAAAAGTAAAATGAACACAAACCTTTTAACTTTACATAAGAATTAAGTATCGTAATGGTATGTTATCAGTAAGAAAGGGACAAAAAATGAATTTTCTCTTTCACTGACCCAGATGGTCTTTATGTGCAAGGTACAGGCCATGTGGTAGAGAAAGGGGAGTGGTGGTGGAAAGTCTTGTTTTTCCTTCTGTATCTCTCCATATTTGTAACCTATGGGGGAGACCAGGTGTGTGTGTGTGTGTGTGTGTGTGTGTATTTGTGCATGTGTGTATATTTGTGCATGTGTGTGTGTATGACATCAATTGTCAGGCAGTGGTGCTGGCTCGCATAGTCTGGGATGATCCTCACAATGGCTCCATCTTAGTGAAGTTGGACTAAAAGGATCCAGGGCCTTGAAGAAAGATACACAGAGAGGCCAAGAGCCACTATGCCCTTTCTGCTTTTAGGAGGGCAGTTGAAATAGAATTTTAAAATAAGTTTTGTATTTGAGGTTTAACCTTCAGCAAGGTCAAATTATGCTTTTATTCCCCTGAAAATGTACTCTTTGGCCATTATTGGTTCTCATTTTAGAGTCAGAGAGAAATAGAGGGGTTGAAATCAACTAAAAACTTCGTTTGGTCTTGGTGCCTCCACAGGCTGTCTATTACCTGGTGAGGTTGGGGCTGCGGTGGAGGAGAATCCTTCAGAGTCCAGTTTTTCTGGGAAGCTGGCCTGTGGGCAGGTGTGGATTTGGGCCTCAAGCTCACTGCTTCCCCATGAGGCAGCTCTGTTCAAGGCTGCAAGTTAGCAGGGCTCCAAGGCCCGTCCCCGAGAATTCCTTATGCTGGTCCTAAAGGGAGGTGAGGAGTGTGATCCTTCAATACAGTCGACAGAATGCAAGAGCCCTGCCTCCATCCTAAGCGACCCGTGGGTACAAATACAGAGCAGAGAGGTTGCACAGGGTGCAGTGATGAAGGTCATGTGGCCTGGGCCACCTTAGAGATTACAGAGAGAGCCGTGCATCCAGACTCGGGGAGAGACCAGTTGACTAGAGCAATAGAAATGAGATGCTGACCAGCGATAAGGGAGCTAATGATGGTTGTGGGCCTTCTCTGTGCTCACACTGCACATCATTTTAGGAAAGGAAAACCAGACCCTTCTTGTGGCTCAGGAGGAGCTTCATGGAGAAGCTGGCGCTGGAGCTGGGCCTTGGGGACCAGGAAGATTTTCATAAGCTGAGGCAAGGGCAAGACCAGAGAGAAGTTATTTGCAGAAGGTGGGGACTTGCCAGATGCATTTGGGGCTGGGGAGGGGCGTATCTGGAGGAGCTAAGGTGACCATTCCATGTGGGGGCAGGAAAGGGGGAGATGTAGGAAAACTAGGGGTGGGCTTGGTGTTGGGGTGACAAATAGCCTTGTTTTGTTGGGACTTGGGATGTAAGTCAGTGTGAGTGAAGGTGTGGGTCAGAGCCCAATGTGAAGACTGCCTGCAGGGTAATAGTATTCATGATGAGCCGGGACACACTGCAGAAATGGGTGTCGGGAAGACCATTTGCACTGATACTGACCTGGGGCACTGGACATGGGAGTAGGGAGAAAGAGTAGAACTGGATGCTGTCCTTCTCTTAGTTGGGGCTCACAGTGACCTCAGAGAGAGAGACACCCCCATGACAGCTCTGGGGCGGGGTGTCCAGGCTGCCTGGCCCGCTCTGGTGCTCAGCTATAGGTACGTTGCTCACATCTCAAGCCAGAGCCGAGAACTCTGCACAGCATGTTGGCCTTTAAAAAAATAATGAAAAAGGGATTACCCTTTAACCTGCGCCCCTTCCCCCCAGCACACACTTTGTATTCATCAGGGTCCTCCTCATTTTTCTTTTCATATGTATACAAAAGATGCACTTTGGGTTACACAAGGGGTATATGCCAATGTCGAGAGCAGATGAGAACAATGGAACAATTAGCAGATTCATCAGTTCTTCTGCTTATACTTCAATTCCAAGAGTGAAATGTTAGTTTGTTCAACTCTCTGCTTTACGCCTTGATCACAGTGTGAAAGTGTTGACTAAGCTTAGCTTCCTGGTCGGAGGGTCGAGACCCATGGCTTTTAAACATGCTTATATGAAATCCAAACATTCATGGCCACTGGTGATCTTGAAATCAAGGCACAACTTATAAAATGAACACATAATTATCTTGTTTATTCAGGGTATAAATAGAGTTCATGCATTTAAAAATTTTTCTTCCTGATAAGGACTTCAGCCAGCATTTGGTCTTGAGATAGCCTGTCTCCCTGGCGTGCTCTCTCTCTCTCCCTTCTCCCTTCCTTCTTCCCTCCCTGCCTCCTCCCTCCCCTCCTCCCTCTGATTCCCCCTCCCCTCCATCCCTCCCTCTCTCTCCCCTGCCCTCCTTTCTCTCTTTCGCCTGCTTCCTTCCCCTCCTTTCCTCCTTCTCTTTCTCCTTCGGAAGGGGATGACTTATTGGAGCTGCTGTGGCTGCCCCTGGCAGAGGCAGGGCCATGCTTTCTTTCTCAGAGTCCCTCCTGCTTCCCTCACAGCTTTTGGCAGGACAGGGATGGGTGCCCAGGGCCGGCCTACTGTGCTTGGGCGCATCCTTGCCACTTCCACAAATCCAGGGAAGGGCCGTGAAGCCCACACCTGCCTGCGACAGCCCAGCTGGGGACCCGATCCAGAGAGCAAGGCTGCCTGTGAATGAAACCTTCCCAGACCCTCTCTGGTGGAAGTTGGGGGGCACAGTTTACGCTCAGAATGACTCCTTAGTATAAGGCTGTCACTTTCATCATGCACACACCTCCTTTTTTGATTTTTACCATACCGAGTACCACATACTCCTAGACTTAATATTTTTTTGACACACTTCTTTTAATTAAATATATTTAGCTTTGTCCTAAATAATAATCTCTATGAAATCTGTGGTCTAATGTGCCCATTATATGTTTTCTCATATCAAATAATAAAATAATTATATAAGTATTAATTGTTTTTGAAAGAGCAGGGGTTTTTTGGTTATCACTTAAAACCATCTTGAGTGTCAGCAAGCAAGCCTCTCGGGATCACTGAGTCGCCCTGTTGGAAGGTTTGCACCCAGCCACGTTCCTAGGATCTAGTTCAAGTTACTCATGAAGCCACTGCCTTCCCAGTTCCCAGCCCCTCCAGCAAGTTCTCCTGACTCCTCTTTCTCATGACTGTGCCCTCAGAATCCCTGATTGTCATTTACGTACGTGCTGGTCACATCTGACAATGTTGTGAGCAGTTGTTGGGCCACGCTTTCTGACTTTTTGAAAGCCAAACAGTCTCATCAATTGAGGTAGCTGTCTTCCAGTTTGTCAGTTTGGTCTGTTTATCTGTGGATGAACAGATAAACAGACTAAACCTCTCTACCTGTCCATCTGTCCATCCATCCATCCATCCATCCTATCCACTGCCCCTCTCTGTATCTGTGTATCTATCATCTGTGATCTATCAATTGATCCATTCACCTATCTATCTACTTATCTTCTAATCCACCTCCCACTTTCTTTCATCCTCTTGGATGAGCCAGACACTACTTTAGGCCCTGGGAATATAGCAGAGAACAAAACAAAAGTCCCTGCCCTCATGAAGCTGATATTCTAGTTGGAGAAGGCAGACGATAAACAAATAGATGAAGAAACCAGAAGCTGATCTGTGGGGACACGTGCCACACAGAGTACTGAAACAGGGGGATATGAAGCAAAGAGACCAGGACAAGCTGAGGCTGTGAGATCACGGAGGGCCCCTGTGGGATGGCGACGTTGGGTCCAGGCTCTGAAGGGCAAGGCAGAGCCCTGCCAAGATGGGGCACACCTGGACAGAGGGCAGAGCTCATGTAAAGGCTGAGGCAGGGGCAGGCTTGATGACGGAGGGGCAGGGAGGAAATTCAGATAGATGTTTGCAACCGTATTTGACTCCAACTTTGATAGGTTTTTCATTTCTCACTTCCTAGGGGCTAGAGTCCCTTTTCTATGTCCCTCAGCTCTGAAAGCCCTTGTGTCAAATCCCTTCTGCTGGGAGCTTTGGAAGCAGGGCCATATTGTCCTCTGCAGGCTTGGAGGGCTGGAGAAGAGAACACCATGATGAGGCGCCCGCTGACATGCTAATATTTCATTTTAATCTTGAGTGCCAGGTTACTTTCCAAATGAAGTGTCTCAGGCAAGGCTCTAACTTACATGAAATAAAAGAGTTTAATGCTAATTAAATATCATCTGACTATTGAAGCCATATTTATTGATGGTCTAAAAGAACATCATCTAGGTGGGTGGACTGGGAACATTCCTCTGCTAGAAATGCACCTTCGAGTCCTGGGACTCTTGCATTTCAGGCTCACACACCCCATGCCTGGCAAAGCATGTGGGGCTGGGACCCCGGAGAAGCCCCTGCAGCTTTCTCTGCTGGGTACAGAGATCAGTGCCTTTAATGTGGATTTGGTTCAGGAGATCTGGGACAGGGGGGCCAAGCTGCTTGTTTTTAACCAGGTCCCAGGAAGTGCCAATGATGCTGGTCCAGCTGCATGGCGAGTAGGAGGGTCTAGAACAGACCAGGGTGAGCTGGCTCTGACCCAGGCTCCTGCACCACTGCTCACAGGTAGTGACAGCCCTGTGTGCAGTCTCGCCTACCCCCGCATCTCTCCCTCCTCCTATCTTTAGCCCAGACCTTCCTAGTCCTCCTGCCTGTCCCAGCCTCATTGTCATGTCCCCAGGGTGATTCCTCCCGGTTGTTAAAGTCTTCATGCAGGGTCTGGCCCAATTTTCCACCGTTGACTTAGTCTTTGGTTACCTAATCTTTGCTCCTGATTGCCTCACCCAGACTTGTAAGAGTTTGGGGCAGCTCAAGGGCAGAGCCTCTGTTCCAGCCCCCAGCTTCTGTGCCTCTGGAATTGGCTTGTTCTTCTCCTGACGGCAGGGAGGAGGGTGTACTTCCTGACCCTCTGCAAACAGGGACGCACATAGGGCAGAACTGGCTTCAGCAGCCATGTGTTGGTTGAGCTTGGTGGGTGTGGCCTCGAACGTGAGGCCACATTCTCCTGTTTGCCTTCCAGCTTCACTTTGGGGAGGCTTCTCTGGATTACGTCTTCCCGCTTCTCTCATCAACAGCCTTTGAATGGTGGGTGTAGACTAGGGATGCCTAGCTCTAATGCCACTGGGGTGAGAGCATTCCCATCAATGAACGTGGGGTGACCACTTGGAGAGGCACACTAGGGTGGTTGCCCGTGGCAATGGGACTGGTGTTGCTAGACCTTTGAATTTTTCGAAAGAGGTCAGAAATCTGGATTTTCATATGGAACTCAGCCAGTTTTTACATGTTTAAAACCTTACATGATTTTCTTAAGTCATCATGTAAGCCAAACTGAGCATATGTGTCCCTGGATTTTAGCAAGGAGTCCTCAGGATGCAGTCAGTGTATGGTGGGCACCAACTCTGGGGGTGATTCCATGGATCCTCCTGGGAGAAGCCATGGGATCTGAAGGAGGCAGTCTGGTTGAAGCTGGCTCCTCAGCAGCTCACCTTGCCTGGGGAAGGGGACTCGGGTGCAAAGGGCTCTGAAGACTCAGAAATCCATTCTGCAAGAGTGGCCCTGATGTGGCTTTCAGCCTCAGGAAAACTCATTCTTCCATATCAGCTTGTCTGCCTCCACCTATAATTAGCATCTGAAATTTCTAAATGAACTGCCTAATCAAGTAAATTTAGCAAACTTATTGTGAAGTGCTACCAAATCCTCTCCCTCCAACTGTCCACACAGACGCCCGCACCACCTTGCTTGCCTATGCTGTTTGCAACTGAAGCTGCTTATGTGTGCAGGCTGGCAGCCCCGCAGACAGTCCATTTATGTGACCTGTAATGAGTTTATTAGTGTTTCACTGCCTTGTTGCTATTAAGTTTTATCAGTTTCAGCTTCAAGAGCACAAGGTTAAATTTTCAATAGAGTTTTCGCAAAGTTTAAGTGGGATTAAGATTGTTAAAAATGTGTCCAAATGGTGGGTCCATGTGTTTAGTTTCAAGATATTATTTCTGCCCACTCTGGGATTTTGATCTCTTATTTATAAACGTAACACTTTTCTGATGTTCAGAATGGCAGCACAGGGCTTACATTTTATTTTTGCCCACTATACATGTATGCGTTAAATACAGAGGGTCAGCTGAAGCTGTAGCAAGTGGGAGCTAGTGACTGAGCAGCCCTATATGTTGGGATCCCTGTCCCAGGGTGCAGTTGGGACTGGCTGTCATTTTGGCATGGTAAGTAAACATCATAATGGAGGAGGGAAAATTCTCCAACAAATTGCAAAAGGGTGAATTATGGTATTATTATCTACCAGTACCATAGGATAAGCAAGTTCCCCTATGAAGATATGTGCGTATGTCATTGAATATTATTTACCTGGATCCTGTCTGTAATTCTTGAGCAATTTTTGAGGAGAAACCAATTCAGAAGTTTCTTCAGTGGCTGCAATCAGAATAAAGTGGTTCCACTTTTAGGTTAAGAGAAAAAAAAAAAAAGAACAGTAATAGGCTGAGCTGCTATTATGGAAAGTTTATTATTATTGGTATATAAGCTAGCTGGGGGCTTAAGCACAGAGCAGTTGGATAATTTAGCTAGCTCCTGGATCCAATTAAAAAAATCTATGTTGTGTCCACAGTGGGGGGATGGCCATAGCTGAGAAAGCACTCTGTCGTAGATGGTGACACACCTGTGGCATTCTCTTGGTTCTATGCAGTTTGGGATGTAGAATGCTCTAAATCCTCTCATTACTGCCTTCTAGAAGACAGACACTTCAAGCAGTTCTCCATTTATCTGAGATTACTATTTAAACTCGTTAAAAAGCAACTCTGGCTTGTTCACTCAATTGGCTGTGGGGAAGATTTCGTGTTCTTGAGCGACAGTGTGGCTTTGATTAGTGGAGTGCTATACTTTTTAGGGGAGACCTTTTCTAACTTAATTTATGACCCTGGTTGATGGCGTCTGTGCTGGGGCATTACGTATTTCCCCAACTATTGTACCTGGTGTCAATAAAGGCGCATTTAGGGAAATCTGAAATAAAACTCCAGGGTGTTTTTGTTCTTTGGGAAAGCAATGCACCATAAACATTTTGGGCTTGAGCCAACAGCTTTCCCTGACCGTGATTGCAAATTACTGTAGTATGTATAGATTGCTGGTGGAACACTATTTGAGGAAACCTGTATTTTATAGAATGTCACTTTTATGCACAATCCAGGCAAAAGAAAAAAAAAAACAACGAATTTAGCCCACAGACAGTATTCTTCTGAATGAGGATTATGAAAAAAATATTTACCAAAAAGTAAGCTCTAAATATGGCTTTTTATTTAATCATTATTACATCAATCATCAATATCAATACTTAATAGCAACCTGATAATGTACCCAGTAGGTGAAACAGCTATTAAAAAGTGTAAAAAAATGATTAATCAGGTGCAGGGGATATTAATGCTCTCCAATTATTTAATGATAAGTACATTTTTTTGAAAGTGTTTGTTTTTAATAATCGACTGTAATATTAGTTTGCAAAAATGTAATTGCTTCTTAATTTTGCATCTTAGCTTCTTTGTGCCGGGTACAAAGGTAGTATATTTCTGTAGTTATTGTTTGCAGCACTCCGTGTAAAAAATCACGTTCATTTCAAGAAGCTGTTATGGTATTGATTCTGGTAAAGACTTCCATTAACTGACCAATCTAAATCTCATAAGTGATGTCAGGATAGTTATGCATTTGCTTGGTTCAAGTATTCAGCCATTATGTTAGAATGCAGGCAGTGTCTGAATATGGCTGTTAAATTATTTCTAAATACCGAACCAGAACAGCTTAACAGTTCTGCAGTTTGAGACTGACACAAAAATGACAATCTGCCACCTCTTTGTTTTTTAAATATTAACGTTGTATTGGGATAGTATTTTTGGAGTAAAAACCTGTGGCACGAGAGGATAAGTGACATAAACAAAGGCAGCTGGGCTTCATGAAATAATGGAACAATAAGGCCCTTGCAGCCGTTCTCATCACTCCAGTATGTTAATTAGCATTCTGTTGTGGCCGCAACACTGAAAACATGTAATCTGTATTGGTGTACAGTACAGCTGTGAACACACATTCTTTTTTGTGAGTCCCTGGAGTTAGCCTTGCCATTGGCATATGCATTTGGGCCAAAAGTCAAGCCATCACCACTAAAATAGCACACTATAGCAGCAAAATGTCATTTGTCTTTTCTTATTTTTTTTCTCCCCTCAATGCCACATGCTATCCAGTGATGTAATCCAGTATCACTGCATCTGCCTCCCTGCTCTATTTTTGCAGGAGGGTATCTGAGGGGCTGGGATGCCAGCAAGCAGGAGGATTTCAAAGGCAAGTGGCCCCATAAGGGTCAAATTAAAAAAATCAATTCTTTCTTTTTGCGTTATTTGTCTAAAAATATTTTTTAAAAGTCTATAGATTTTTAAGTGTCAGGGGCCCAGAATCTGCTGCTTGTTTCCCTGCAGGAAGAGGGAGGAACTAATTCGTAAAGGAAAAAAGTCTCAGTAAATTTTGCCCTTATTTAATCATCTATATTTTAAACCTGATTCACAGTCCTTAATGCACGTAATACCCACTTCAGGGTGGGGGGAGGGCATTGTTCTTCCCATTTCAGAGCTGAGGAAGCTGAGGCTGAAGCATGGCCCAAAGATGGACTCTAATTGCAGGGCCTTTCTGACCTCTGTCTGCACACAGACAATGGATGGCTGCAGAGTGAAAAATCATTGGTCATTTTGAGGCAGAGGGGTTAGTATCGGTGAGTAGAGCCAGCCAGTGGCTGGCAGCAGTAACTAGGGCCTTCAGAGGCAGGACTGAGACAGGCCACTCGTGGGTGATCTTCTGTTCACGTGTGGTTGTCTGGGAGCTGCCCCTGGTACTGCCAAGACATGACCCTGGGTTCTGTCTGATGCCAGCTTTGGAGGCAGGAGAAGACGATTTCAGCGTTGTTGTCATAGGAGCTGGACTAAGTGGCCAAAACCTGCTTGGATTTTTACCTGATGGAGTTTGGCTTGAAAAGTGAAAATGGTTCCATTTGGGTTTTCCCTGGTTTCAAAGTAATTCAGCTTTCTTTGTGCAAGTATATGTGCAGTCTCCCCAGCACAAGACACTTAAACACACACTCACACACACATACTCTTGTTCATGCAATGCATATCCCTTTGCAAAATATTTTTTGAATCAAAAATTACATTTTCTAGCACTTTAAATGTATTATAAATTCAAATAGGGACTATCCAGTTGTTAAAACTTTTCCTTCATTTCAGACTAATTTTATCCATCCCCCATCACCATTTGATCTGACTATACCAAAAGAGATTTTAAAAAGAAAGAAAAAAAAAACCCAAAACCAAACCAAAATAATTAAACCCTCAAACCCTCATCTGGCTCTAAAGTAACTTTCAGACTCTGTGGGCAAAGCTTCTTGTTGTCTCTTTCTGAAAAACGAGAATGAATACTTAGCTCCAGATTTTTCTTTTAATCTGCCTCAAACCTGATTGAAAAATTACCCCCCATCCCACAAAGAAAACATAGCATCTGGGCCACCATGCTGATCCAATTTGGTTCTGCTTTTGGACTGTGGAGGAATCAAATGGCCTGGCGTTAAGGTGGCTTGAGTGAGTGTCCCCCTGGGAGCAGATGAGGTTAAAGGTTAATAGCACTGCTTTTTTTTTTTTTTTGTAATACCAGCAGAACAGAACTCTTTTCCACCTGGCTGGCCCCTATACCGAGTCCTATGTCCAACTCCACAGTCTCAGAGACGCCTCAGTTGGTGTCTTTGCTCAGATTTGCCTGACTGAGGTAAGGCAGGGCTGACACTAAGGTTTTAGGTCTGTTGTTTCTCTTTTCCTAGAAATTCACTGCACCCCACCCCACCCCCGCCCTGGTTAATGGCTCTTTAAATATTGAAATGCCTGGAAAAACAAAACAAAATAAAATAAAACGCAGGCTGTCAAAGAGATAAGAACAACAACAACAAAAATGTTGGTATCTTTTAGAATTTGTCTTCCAAGTGGTAAAAGTATATAATTAATAGGAGAATTTTCCTCCAGATGTGGCTATACTATAATAGAGCCTTATAAATGCTACAGAAAGAAAAATTGCTTGGAACGAAGGCTTCCTCAATGAGAGCACACCTGGGTCTGACAAAGATTGCATTTAGGGACTGCTGCGCTATCAGAACGCAGAGAAAGACCAAGTCTCCGGGAGCAGCTGGAGAGAAAGCCCCGGCAAATCTGCATGCAAATAGCAGCACATTGTTAACTTAATCAGATGCCGAGGAAAAGATGTGCCAGAACCGCGAGGATGATCTACACACACGGAGGGAGAGCAGCCTGGGCTGCCACAGGCATGGGCGAGGATGGGCCTAGAGCAAGGTGCAGCCCGCCGGCCCGGCCCACCCACCGCCGGCCTCTTTGCCCTGGCCTGCTGTCAATTTATCACAGGATGCTTGATTCGCTCTTTGCAAAGATAGAAATGATGGAGTCTATTTCAATTGGAAGGAAGCTTTTATTTTTTTATGGTGATATAGGTATGGGCATTATTTCGCCTGACTCCATAACGCCAATTACAAAAATATTTCTGCTTAAATATCCGGGCGCATGAAGATACAAAATACTGTCCTCAAGTGTATAAAGCAAAAGATCTTTTCACTTGAAAAAAACAAATGCTGTCTATAAAGTGCTGAGTATATAGTGTACCTTAAGAAGTGGAGACACCTGTTATTTACATTTTATATTAATATTAATGGACATATATATATATTTTAAATCTCCTCCATCTTTTAGTCTAGCACCGTAAAATAAAAAGTAATACTATTTATCACCCACAGCTTAATAGTGCCTTAGTTGTTTACTGCCATCGCACTAATTGCTCCGTACTAATGTGTTTTTCTGTGATATCCAGTAGTGCTAAGAGAACAGAGATCCATAACCAATTAAATATAGTGTTTTTTATGTTAAAAATATATTTGGTGAGACTAGAAGGGAACAGAAGCCGCCCTTAAGAAAGGCACGTTGGCACCGGCTCGGGGCCCAGCAGAAGGTGCCCGCGTTGCTTCTTTTGCGCAAAGACAAAGGGGGATCATTTTTTTTGGCAAGAAAACAAACCCGAGGAAAACACAAGAACCTGAGGGTTTCCTTTTTTCCCCCCTACTGCAACTCTTGGAGCTGCTTCTGTGCTGCCTCTTCCAGTGAGGGAGAGTTTGCCTCGGGAGGGAGGAAGGGGGAGCGGGCAGGAGCAGGGCTGGTCCCGGGTCGGGCTGGGGCCCGGTGCCCGGTGCCCGCGAGCCGGAAGGGCGCCGGGTCTGGCGCAGGCAGCCCGGGCAGAGGGCTCACCGGGGAGCGTTTGTTGTTGGTTCCAGGCCGAGCGAAGCGCCTCGGAGTTCGGGCCGCGCGGGCTGGGCGGGAGGAAGGTGAGGGGAAACAGGACGGATCAGCGTTCTTAGTTCTTAACAATTTCCAAAGAAGGTGGGAGTGACAAAGGGACGCCGGAGGCCGCCGCCGCCGGGGCCCGCGCTGCTTCCTGGCGAAATCACTCGTCGGGGACGGAAGCCGGCCACAGGGCAGCCCGCCGCCCGTGTTCGTTGGCGGTGCGCCCGGTGGTGCGGCAGCCCGGGGCCGAGCGCTGCCCCCGCCGGCCCGCCGCCTGCCAGCCGGCCGGGCCCCGTCGAGCGCCGCACTTCACCTTACGGAGGGGAGATAATGAGATCAATTAGAGGCGCCGTCACTGCGCCGAGACAGCTGCTGGCGCATAGTAATCACCGGCGGGCCGGTGCGCGGGGGCGCCCCGCTACCGCTACCTGCTCAGGGCACCTGCGCGCGCCGGCCGCCCGGGCCCACCCTCGGGCACCAGCCCCCGCCGGGGCCTGCACCCTGCTCGCCTCCTCTGCGAGGAGCTCACCCCCAAACTGCCCCGCGCCGCCAGCCCACCCGTGGGAGGGTCTTAGACCTGCCCTGGCGCCTATGCATGTGTGCCTGAGTGTGAGGGCACCTGTGGGTGGGTGTCCATGCGTGAGTGTGCCCTGAAGATGTGTGTAAGTGTGAGATTGTGTGAGCTTGAATGTGTGGTGTGGGCCTGTATACACGAGGCATGAGTCGATGCATGTGTGTGTGTATAACTGTTTCCATCATGTGTGTGAATGGGTGTATTCCAGTGCTAATGATAGTGTAGGTGTACATGTACATATATGTGAGAACTGTCTGCACATGCATGAGTGTAGGTGCATAAGCATGTGTGTTCATGTGTGGTGGTTGTTTCAGTTGCTCAGTCATGTCTGACTCTGGGACCCCATGGACTGCAGAACTCCAGGCTTCCCTGTTCTTCACTATGTTCTGGAGTTTGCTGAAACTCATGTCCATTGAGTCAGTGATGCCACCCAACCATCTCATCCTCTGTCGTCCCCTTCTCCTGCCCTCAATTTTTCCCAGCATCAGGGTCTTTTCCAATGAGTCGGCTCTGCATCAAATGGCCAAAGCATTGGAACTTCAGTTTCAGCATCAGTCCTTCCAGTGATTTCCTTTCGCATTGACTGGTTTGATTTGCTGTCCAAGGGACTCTCAAGTCTTCCATGTGTGGATACATGTGTATGTGCACATGAATAGGATTCTATGTGCACACATACTTGCGTGTGTGCTTGAGAATTGTGCATGTCGATAGCCTATGTGAGAGCCAAACGTATGTGTCTGTGTGAGTGATGAGTGTGGGTAATTAGAGCATGCATGTGGGGTATGTGAAGTGAAATAAAGTGAAAGTCATTCAGTCATATCCAACTCTTTGTGACCCCTGGACTGTAGCCTGCCAGGCTCCTATGTCCATGGAATTCTCCCACTGGAGTGGGTAGCTGTTCCCTTCTCCAGGGGATCTTCTCAACCCAGGGATCAAACCAGGTCTCCTGCATTGCAGGCAGATTCTTTACCAGCAGAGCTACCAGTATGTACATGAGCATAAATGTGTGTGTGACTCCACTGGAGTGTGGACGTGTGTCCTGAGGGCTGGGGGTGGGCGCTATGGCCCCCTCCTTCAGTTCCTTACCCTCCAGTGTGTCCTTGGATGCCTAGGTTTCCTTGTGGGCCAGTGATCCTGAGAAAGTGCCACATGCCGTGTGTCTGTGGTCCACACCTGGCATTCCACCATGCGTGTGTGCTTAGTTGCTCAATCACATTCAACTATAGCCTGCAGTCTTCTCTGTCCGTGGAATTCTCCAGGCAAGAAACCTGGAGTGAGTAGGCATTCCTTCTTGAGGGGATCTTCCCGACCCGGGGATCGAACCCGGGTGTCCTGCATTGTAGCTGGGTTTCTTACTGACTTAACCATCAGGGAAGCCCTTCCCCACCATATGCACCTATATATTGATGGTGTGGGTGGCTCCCCATGTCCTAACCTCCATCTGTATGTCTTCCCCGCTGTGGATTTGTGTCTGTAGACCCCACCCCGGTTGGTCCCTTCGGAAGGGGCTAGTTCCAGAGGCAGAGGGGGTCAGGACATGTGTGCCTCCCCACCTGGATCCCCTGTGACTGTAGACCAGATACTCATCTACCCAGGTGCCACAGCCCCATTTCAACTTAGCCCATACCGAGCACCTATTGGATGCTCTTGAAGTTAGCCATCAAAGGAGGCTGGGTCAGACAAATTCTCGGTTTAGAAACCAGAATGGGTGAGGGTCCTGAGAAGGGTGGGAAAGAGATGTCACCCTAGGGACAGCTCACTGGAGCCTTTGCATTTGTTTTCCTTTCTGGGACGCTCTTCCTTTGGTTCTTCCTGTGGCTTTCAGCTCAGCTGACCCCTTCCCAGAAAAGTCCCCCTGACCACTCTGCCCATCCCGGATCCCCTTCAGCTGCTCTCTCATCTTGTTTGGTGTCCTCATCTTGCTTCCCACTGAAATTGCCACCTCACCTTCTTCCTTGGCTCTGGCCAGCTCCCTCATTAGAGCCCTTGCTCCGTGGGGCCAGGCCTTGATGGCGTGTTCACTGCTGCATCGGCACCTGGCGTAGTGGCCAGTACTCAGTGGGTGCTGGAGGAACAGGCATCTGCTTCCTGGTCCTTCCTGAGGTCCTGGGGGAGCCAGCCTTGTGGACTGGAGTCCACAGCTGCCCTGAGATAGAGGCTCTGGAAGGTTCACCAAGAGACCTGGCATGGTCCAGTACTGGGGGACTTGGAATGGTCCAACACTGGGGAACTAGATGTGGTTCAACACTGGGGGACCTGGAGTGGTCCAACACTGGGGCAAGATGTGAGGGAGATGAGGTGATACCTGCAGAGGACAGTCTCAGTCCCTGTGTGGAGCCACAGCCCCTGCAGTCTCAGGAAGTGCCCAGAATCCTGGCAGGTCCTTGTTTGGGCCTCAGTTACAGAATGGGTTGTGTGGATTCATAGGTGCTCTTGGCTACCCTGCTTCAAATGCCTTCTCAGAGGGCCAGAAGACCCCCAAAGTCTGACTTCAGCTCTGCCTCCAACCTTGATGTGCCTTTGAAGGGGTTTGACCTTGCTGTGATTTGATCTCGTCTTTTTAAAAAGTTGAATATTAATTTTTAGTCTTTAGTTTTGGCAATACCGTGTGGAATATAGGATCTTAGTTTCCTGACCAGGGATCGAACCTATGCCCCCTACATTGGGAGTGCAGTGTCTTAACCACTGAACAGCCAGGAAAGTCCCTCATCTCGTGTTTGAGACGCTCTTAGAGTGCCTGTCCTGCCTTCCTTGTGCTGAGATGGAATCGGCTATGGGTGGTGGCTTCTAATAAAGAACAGAACAGTGTTTCCCGACCTCACTGTGGTCCCCACCTCAACACCCTTCTGACATATTTTTGTCATCTGACTCTCCTGACATGATGCTCTGAGCACCAAATCAGGGCAGGTTGGCTCCTGAGGTGGGGGGAATCTCCTGACCTCTTTTGGAGGCCCCCTTCAGATTCAGCACCGTCCCCACCACGTCCTTGCCCTGTTCCTTCCTTTTCTACATTGCTCAGTCTTGGTGCCTTCTGTTGTCAGTGAGCAGCGAATAAAGTGGGGCAGGGGGGACAGCTGAGACAGGTCCCCACTGACACGTTTCTG
Source organism: Giraffa tippelskirchi (assembly GCF_054371585.1). NCBI lineage: Eukaryota > Metazoa > Chordata > Mammalia > Artiodactyla > Giraffidae > Giraffa > Giraffa tippelskirchi. Next base: position 21,064,704 of record NC_137281.1, on the reverse strand, counting down.
ATGGAGAGAAAAGAAGGTCATCTCCTAAAAGGATCGGAACAGCCTGTCTCTGCTCTGGACCTCCCTGAGCGGGGGGGGCAGAGTTCCTCTTCTGAAGTGGTCATTCCAACTGTCCTGACTCCCGAGGACCTCCCTTGTGTGTGAAATGCTGTGCCAGGTGCTTTGGGCCCTTGTCTCATTGACTCCAAGTGATCTGGTCCAGTCTCCGGGTTTGAGTCCTGGGGGTGAGGAGCGTGTGGCAGAGGATAATGACTCCAGCCCTGTCAAATGCCTGGCTGCTAGGGAGGACCAGTTAGAAATAATGTATGTGCAGTTACTTTGAAAATCTCCTGTAAATATGATTTGAGACATTAGGACTGTTGCTTTTATTTTTCTTTCCCAAACATGAGCTATTTTGACATTTATGTGTCCTTTTGGCTGGAGCTTATGCAAAGCTATTGTGAAAAGGTATGAATAAATCGTCCCCATTCCTCTGGTCTAGCTGGTCATGGGTCTCCCTATTAAATGTCCTCAGTGTGGGGAGCCCCAGGCCAGGACTTGGTAGCCCGAGCCATGTCCTGTGTGACATTATTGCAGTGATGTTGGTCTCGATTCTCCTCAAGACGGTGATGGCCCCACATCTGGCAAAATGGATTTCTGGCCATTGCCTTCTCCATGGAGCCCTTTCCAGCCTGAGCAGGTCACGGGACCCTTGAATGTAATTAAACAAATGTGTTAAGTACTTTCTATTGAGTTGATTCTTGTTTGAATGAAATGGAAGGAGGGTGGCAGGGACACGGCCAGGAGGTCTAACATCTGGAAAAGGTGAAGGATGGAGAGGTTTTGAGGTGAGGACCAGAAAAGAGGGATTTGGGAGGAGAGGGGATATAGGGCTGGGGGCTGAGCACAAGAGGCTGGGGGAGCCAGGCTGGCTGCCCAGGGGCTGGGCAAGGCGAGTGCAGGGCAGAGAGGCCCCCAGGTGGGGCCTGTCTTTGTGGTGGCCACAGCGGACTCTGCATGGGGCAGGGGTAAGTCAAACGATACTGAATTTGACTTCACCAAGCTGTGCAGCCGGCCTGGACTAATAGTGCTTGTTGGTGACTGAATACCTTGCTAAGCGCCTCCTTGCCCCACTGCTTTCTATTCCACAGCAGCCCTGTGGAAGGATTTGAGGATGGTGTTCTGTGGATGCGAGAGCTCAGATTAGAGGTCACCGAGCTGGTCAGTGGTGGGGCGGGGCCTTCAGAGCGTGGCCCAGTGTCTTGGAGAACATGCCACTCTCTGTATTCCCCACATTGGGCAGCTCCAGCAGGGGGCTGTGCCGAAGACCTCCCAAATAGAAGTAAGCACAAAATGTCGCCTCAGGTCTAGGGGCGTTCTTTGGGGAGGTTTTTTTCCCCCCATAAAACAGATTCTTAATTTTGCCAGCAATCAGCCTTTGTCCTGTCTTTACGTGACCCAGTTAGGCAATCATGCCGCTGATTAGTCAGCCTAAGGTCCTCCTTGTTGCCTGCATAGAAATTCACACATGGGATTGAACATTGGCAGGAAACTCTGTCCATGACGTTGGAGGTACATGTAAGCATTGGAGACAGGCCCACCCTGTGAAGTGTGGCCTAGATGCTGTTACCACCCCAGACAGGCCCGTCCATCCCCCCAAGAGCCTGGTGACTTGGCCCTAAGAAGCTTCGAGGCCAAATGAGTCTGAGTTACGAGTGGCCAAAAAGAGGTGAGACACTGAAGAGTCATAAATATTAATTTTTTTTAGCACTCTATAATTCAAAAGTGACTCAACTGATTTGTCTCAAACTCTGCAGGGAAACTCAGCTGTGGCCTCAGATGTGAGCGCTCTCAGACCAGAAGGAGTCTTGTGTCCTCAGATGTTTTGCCTTAAGGCACTGGGGGTGAGCATCTCAGCCCCTTGGCTCCCCTTAGAAGTGCAGCTTCCTGAGGGCGGGGCTGGGCTGTTTTCCAGAAGGCTCACATCTGACTGGTTCTCAGCAGAGACCTGTCCTGTGGCCACCCAGGTGCCTGACATGTGTTTCTACATCACAGACACCAGTTGGGCCTCCACAGTGAGCCCATTTCTCTTGATTAGATCAGTGCTTATTTGCACTTGCCATGTACCTGTTATAGTGCTAGGGACTGGATGGCAGATGAGGTCTTTGCTTAAATTCTGGGCAGGGAGAAGTGTCGGGCGTCAGGAGATGGTGAGGGGGACAGAGGATTTACAGCCAACAAATACACGAGCAGGAGAAGAGAGGGTGGTACGACAGGGAGGGATGCTTGATTCAATGGGGGGAGTCTTGGTAGACTTCCCTGAGGAAGTGACCTTTGATGGGAGACTTGCAGAGTAAGATGAAGCCAGACAACCAGACAGAGGGGAGTCCTTGGGGACCCAGGTCTTATGGTGGCAACAGGACTGGCGTGCTGGAGGAGCTGGGCCAGAGCATCAGGGCCAGGGAGGAGAGATGCAGTGAGATTAGACCGTGATGGAGGGTGGTCCAGGTCATGTGGGCTTTGCAGGCTGAGGCAAGGGACTAATTCCCAGGGCAATGGGAAGCCTTGAAGGGTTTGGGCAGAGGAGCCTCATGATGTGATTTACGTTGTAAATAGCCTGCTATGGGGATGACGGGGGACTGGGTGAGAGAGGATGATGGTAGGGGGACAGGAGAGGGGTGGAAGCTATCAACGTCTGTAGGGAGACAGAACTGACCTGATGGTACCCAGGCCCTTTTTTTTCCATCTCTGGGTCCTTCACCCCCATCCAGATATCTTTAATGTATCAAAGCATTGCTAAATAAACTCCCATGAAGTTTACTACAGGGACAACCAGCATATATTTCTTACTGAAATTCTTTTGTTGGAAAGGAGCAAACAGGGAGAGGAGAATGCTTTTTCCACCCCTGGTTTAGATTTCATCAGAATGGCCAGGTGAGACATTTTGAGTAAAGCCGACCTTCTTCTGTTCACACTGGCTGGTGTGTTACCCTCTGTTCCTCTGCCCCCCAAGTTGCCGTCCACCCCTTGCCACTGGCCAGCAAGGGGGCACTCATGCTCCTGTCCCACTTCCCATGTCAGGGCTACCAACAGTTATTACAGAAAAGTTGTCCGATTTGGACTGAGTATAAAACACATCAGCTTTGTTGACTGCGCACCATGTAATTCCTTCAGCATCGTGTGTGCAAAGCTCTTCTTCTATGGTTTGGCCAAATTCCTGCAACTGCAGTGGTCCAGTGTTAGCCATTCATTTCCTCTAAGACATTTGGGTGGAAAAATCTACAAAACAATAATAGATCAATACATTTAAATTAGAACTTTCAAAAATTCAATAATGGTATTTACAAATTAATAAAGCACTGTAAAGAAAATATCTGCACTTCTTTATTTAGGGATACAGTTAATTTTTTCATTGATTAAGCATTCTTTTGGTGGATGGGATGTGGGCAGGGAATTTGTTTTTTCTCAGAAGGAAGTCCTGTGTGGAAGCTAGAGCATCCATGTTTCTAGACCCCCACATAAGTGACTAATGCATCACGCAGACAGGAATCAGCGAGCGGCTAGAGGAGGAAGTGCACCTGGATGGGCAGGAACTGTGGCAGAGGTGGGAATGCTCCGGGTCACGTGCAGTCCGAGTGGTGATGTAGGGGATGGAGGTAATGGCAAGTGCAAGTCCCTCTGACTTCAGAACACATGAGTGCTCACTGTGGTAAGGAAATCTGGTATTGGAAATCATCCTTTATCAAACATAAATCAGGGAGCCATTCTTCTTTGTTCAAAAGAATTCCCCACGGAAATCCTCAAAATTAGCCAACTTACTCTTGTGCATCTGGAATAAAACGCAGTATTTTTTTCCCCCTAAAAATAATGACTGCGACTCAAGTTTTCAGGACTGTACTTAGTGCATCAAACAGGGAAGACCCCCTCCTGGCTCGAGCCTAGGGTGTACCCTGCTTGGGGTGTGAACAACCTGAGGGGACTTGGAGGAGGCAGCTGTAGCCCTCTGGCCGCTATGGCAGCTGGACAAGGGCATGGCGTCAGCCACGGGCTCTCCTGCAGCCCTAGTGCCCACGGCCACTCACACATGCATCTTCATTTTATTCTCTTTCCCCTACCCATCTTTCTTTCCCAAAATGTTGACTGAGTAACTAGGGGATCACCTACTGTGCATGTCTGGCAGGAAACAGGGGACGAGGCTAAAGACTTCTCATTGACACCCCATCCTAGTGGACGGCATGAAGTGGATGCCCAGCACTTTTTCTACCGGATGGCCTCAGGGACTAGGCTCCGCCTTGGGCTCCACGGGGGTCTTCAATTATGGATGGAGGTCCTGATGCCGGGGGACCAAGATGTGCATGGAACCCACAAAATCCAAGTGTAGTTTGAAGGTCAAAGGGTTGTCCACAGTCGGTGCCTTAGAATGGAGGGGCAGAGATGGTGTTTAGAAAAGGGGTGCCCTCCAGCTGGAGTTGGGAGAAGGAGGGAAGGGCCTTGCAGGGGCAGAAAGAGCCGGGAGGGACAGGGGGAGGGAAGACTGTTGAGTTTGTAGACAGTGTTTCCCAAAAGTTGAGGGAAACAGTGACATGGTGGGTGGGGGTCTTAGTGGAAGGGGTACCTGGAGGAGCCTGGGGCAAGTCTCAGGCATCACCTGTCTTAGGAAGCAGTTCCAGTCCTGGGGAGAAGGCAGTCTTCTGTTGGGTGCCCTGATGGATGCCCTGTGAGCTGGGTAACTTGGCCATTGCCCTGGTTACGATGCTGAATTCCTCCGCTGGTCATTCTTGGCTGTATCTGTTGTGTTGTCATCATTAGTCTCCCAACTCCAATGCCAGCTGTGGTGGTGGCCCCTTGTTACCTGCAAGAGAGCATTCCACCATCTGAACTTGGCGTTCGAGGCCATCTCTGCCCCCGCTTAGCGTCCTTATCCTTCTCACAGAGGCTTCATGGCAAGCTGCCCCCTCCCTGGGAATGAGCACCCCCACACTGTCTGCCCTCCCACCCGGGCTTCTATCATTCCTTCTGCCGGTATTCTCCCCACTTCTCCTCAGCTTGTCGGGCTCCATTGTTCAGGCCCGGATGCAGCTCTCCCTCCACCATGAGCCTCTCCTGTCGCCTGACTCGGGGCCTTTGTGTCGTCACTTCGTATCTCCAGCTGGTAGAGCCTGGGCCCTAGACAGCACTGTGTGCTCAGAGGGCGCCCAGCGGGCTCGCCCTACCGAAAGGCAGTCCCCAGGCACTGGGCCAGCAGCTGGTGTCCAGAAATCTCATAGCATTGCCCCTCTGTCCCAGTCCTCTCTTGGACTTTGATAAAAATATGGCCAAAGTATTTTGTTGTCAGTTGGCGTGACATTCAAGGCCCACTGCTACCAGATCCCATCCTGCCTTCCCAGCTTCATCTCCCTCCTCATTGTCTCCCTTTTGTCCCCATTCCTCAGATACACCTGGCCCCTGAATGCCTCTGTATGTGCTATTTCCCTGTCTTAGAAAGCCAGCCACTTCACCTCCCCCCACCCCAGAAAACTCCTATTCATCCTCCAAGGCCTTGCTGAAAAGTCACCTGACTGTGCAAGCACTGGGGTGGAGTTAGCCCCTTCCTCAGCTGAGCCTTCGGGTTGCTGTTAACCCATGACTAGACTAGAATCTGTATACAAACATCTGCCTCTCCTGTTCTTGTCTCTGCAGATACATAGTAGGTCCTTAGTCAGCATTAATATTTTTAGACACTCAGAGCAGTGCCTGGCACACAGCCAGGGCAATAGGTACCGGGTATTTATTTTGAGACTCTCGGGAGCAGTTTTTGATGGAAGCAACTTGGAAATTCGTCATCTTGCATCTCACTGAACACTCCTATCACAGTGGAACAGAGTCAAGAGCTTGTCTGCGGGTCGGTGGCATGTACAGCAGGGAACTTATTCCGAGGACTCATCTGAAGTCACACCCTATCAACAGTTTTTAAGATAGCATGTCAACATGTGTATGTTAAGATTCTGATAAAGAGATGTTAGAGGGAGCAGTGTGCCAGCAGGAGCCAGTCTGTTTGATATGTGATTGAAGTGTCAGTGGAGACACAGTGTCCCACCCACTCATGGGACAAGGCCGCCCTCACTTGTAGGCCCCTAGGCTCTGTGGTCAGACCTTGCCTAATGGTAGCAAGGGAAGCCTGAGTGGGACCGGGATACAGGAGAAAGCAGATGCTGCTGAAGGGAACAGCCTGGCGCCCGGGACAGGACCACTGCTGGCTGCAGCCAAACTGGACCCGTGCTCTGCACAGCGGAGGCTGAGGGCCCCAGCCTCTGGGTGCTGCAGGCTGAGCCCAGAAGACCCCTTTATCGAGGCTAGTGGTAGGGAAGTGCTTGAGAGAGCCTGTTCCCTGCCCTCCGTGGCTGATGGCAGTGAGGGACCCACTGCTTTTTTCCAAGTCATTTATTGCCACTTACCACAGGCTTGGTTTACATCTGCTGCTGAGAGCGGAGTGATCCCAATTTGGAAGCCGTGGAGGCCGTTTTTCACCCACACTGACATAAGCCATGACTCTCGAAGCTGATGACACACTCCAGATAAGGTCAAATGCTCACAGAAAGGGACATTTGTTGCCTCTGTTGCTTAATCCCTGATTGCAAAGAAGCTGCAGACACTAATGGCTGCTGGGATGTGCCATCTTTGTCCCTGGGGGCCTGGCTCCAGGGCCCAGGCCTCCCCACCTTACGCTCACATGGACACTACTCATTCCTTGCTGGGTACCCCAGCTAGAGGCCCCACAGACCCAGCCTTGAGGACGTTTTGGGTCTGGAGGGGGCTGGTTGGGGGGACCAGACACTGGCTGGGCGTGAGCAGGGGCTCAGTAGGCTGCAACCCCGTAGGGTCCCCTTCCTTCTTCTCAGTTCTCCCCCGACCTGTGGCCTTCAGGATTCAAGGCCCGTGAACCTGCAATGGCGCTGATTCAGCCAGGAAGCAAGTGCTGTGGGAAAGAGAAGGTGGGGAAGTGAGGACAGGGAAGTGGTTGTAAGATTCTGGGGGAGTGAATCAGAGCACACCACAGCCCCTTTCGTTCAACTCAAGGGAAGACATGGGAGCCAACAGACCACCCGCCCAGGGGCCTTGGGGAAGGCTCACATGTGGATTTTCTCTGTGAGGTTTGGGTGTGAGAGACATCAGGTCAAGGCTCCCTACGATTGTGGGTGCTCAGTGGGGTCAGAGAGGCCTCCTAGGAGTGCCCAGCAAAGTCTTGGGCGCAGCATCCAGCGTCCACAACCTCCGGCTGGTGCAGGCCCTGATGGGGTGGGTGCAGTCCCTGATGCCCTGTTCCCACCCTCCATCCGTGGTGGGGCTGATGCGGCTTCTTCAGTCTGGGGAACAACCCAGCTAAGGGCTCTGAGCCCTCAAGGTGTGTGCTTGCGTGTGAAGGCGCTGGGGAGAGCTGAGGGCGTTGCTCTCCAGAGGCCAGCTCTTTAGAACAGAGTCCCGCGCTTTCAGGGCTGTTCCAGTGGAGCAGAAGTTAGTCCATAGTAGCCAGTGGGATGACAGAGATTCCCTAATGGGTTTCCCTACATTCCAGGACTGAAAGCTTGTGCTGAGCCCTCCTAGGCCTCCTTAGGAAGGCTTAGTGATGGCCTGCAGGTCTCCACTTCCTGGAAGTCTCCCCTTGAGGAGACATGGCCCCTTGAGGAGGTCTAAGGGCTTGGTGGAGTGGTGTTGGGAGATGGAGGGAGTCCCCTCTCTTCACACGCTGAGCTCTGCTACATGAGCCAAGAACACAGGACTGCACGGGGCTTCTGTTTTCCTTCCTCTGGTGTGGGACCACCTGGCACACACTCACTCTGATGTGCTCTGTGCACCCAGCTTTACAACCTCCGGGTAGAGGGTTGGTTTGTGCAGTGATTCCACTCACAGGGACTTTTTGGAAGGCCACCCATGTGGCTGTTGATGCTCTGATGTGTGGAATCTTTTCGGAAGGGCTGTCTTGGAGGGTATACCTGCTCTAGGGGTGACCGCAGGGTCCCTGTTGGATTTGGGTGTCTTGGATGGGGTCCTGCCCCTCTTCTACTCTGGGCATAAGATCACTGGAAAGAAAATTACTTTTGTCCCACGGTGCATGCTTCCCACTGGTGGTTTTTTATTTCATCCATACTCCCCACCTCGGAAATTTCTTAATCTGTCCAGTACAGATCAAATGAGTGATGCCTTGCCCCTGGTGGCTGTATTATGGTGAAATTCATCAGGGCCTGGCTCTCTGCCTTTTTCACCAGTGTGGGTGTTCTACTGGGTTAAGCCAGACAAAAGACTGGACCACTGAAGGTGCTGGCTCGTAAATGTCCTGTGGGTGAATGACAGTGCCCTTGGCTTCTGAGTTTCAGTGGATTCTTTCCCTGTTGTTGTTGTTCAGTTGCTCAGTCGTGTCCAACTCTTTGCAACCCCATGGACTACACCACGCCAGGCTTCCCTGTCCTTCATTATCTCCTGGAGTTTGCTCAAACTCATGTGCATTGAGTTGATGATGCCACTCATCAACTCAATGAGACGGTTGATGATCCAGCCGTCTCATCCCCTGCCACCCTTTTCTCCTCTTGCCCTCAATCTTTCCCAGCATCAGTCTTTTTCTGCAGAGTACATCATGAGAAACACTGGGTTGGATCAAGCACAAGCTGGAATCAAGATTGCTGGGAGAAATATCAATAACCTCAGATATGCAGATGACACAACCTTTATGGCAGAAAGCAAAGAAGAACTAAAGAGCCTCTTGATGAGAGTGAAACAGGAGAGAGAAAAAGTTGGCTAACAGCTCAGCATTCAGAAAACTAAGATCATGGCATCTGGTCCCATCACTTCATGGCAAATAGATGGGGAAACAGTGGAAAAATGACAGACGTTATTTTTTTGGGGCTCCAAAATCACTGCAGATGGTGACTGCAGCCATGAAATTAAAAGATGCTTACTCCTTGAAAGAAAAGTTATGACCAACCTAGACAGCATGTTAAAAAGCAGAGACATTACTTTGCCAACAAAGGTCCATCTAGTCAAAGCTATGGTTTTTGCAGTAGTCATGTATGGATGTAAGAGTTGGATTATAAAGAAAGCTGAGCACCAAAGAATTGATGCTTTTAACTGTGGTGTTGGAGAAGACTCTTGAGAGTCCCTTGGACTGCAAAGAGATGCAACCAGTCCATCCTAAAGGAAATCAGTCCTGAATATTCATTGGAAGGACTGATGTTGAAGCTGAAACTCCAATACTTTGGCTACCTGATGTGAAGAACTGACTCATTTGAAAAGACCCTGATGCTGGGAAAGATTGAAGGCAGGAGGAGAAGGGGATGACAGAGGATGAGATGGTTGGATGGCATCACCGACTCAATGGACATGAGTTTGAGCATGCTCTGGGAGTTGGTGGTGGACAGGGAGGCCTGGCGTGCTACAGTCCATGAGGTCGCAAAGAGTCAGACATGACTGAGTGACTGAACTGAATTGAACTGAGTCTTTTTCAGTAAGTCAGTTCTTCCCATCAGGTGGCCAAAGTACTGGAGCTTCAGCTTCAGCATCAGTCTTTCCAATGAATATTCAGGGTTGATTTCCTTTAGGATTAACTGGTTTGATTTCCTTGCTGTTCAAGGGACTCTCAAGAGTCTTCTCCCTGCCCCTTCCCATACCTTGCCCACGGGGATGCTGCTGGCCCACACAGATAGCACATAGATACATGGGTTCCTTCGGCTCTATCTTAAAGGAGGACCACTTGGCTGCTGAAAGCATTGTTATGACATTTTCCAAGTTGAGCTGTAAAGGTCTCTAGAAAAAGATGTTTCCAGCAGAATCAGAGAGAAAACAAGATTGGCCAGGGCCCATGGCACACGGTTCTGCTGTTTTCCCTGAAATTTCTCAAATGACTGCTGTGGTCCCAGCTCCTCTGGTTCCCGCACGCCCCCACCACCCCCCTCATCCCCTCCCCCCCGGCCCCCCAGGCATCCAGCTCAGGATGGCAGGGATGGTCAGTGAGGAAGGCAACCCCATGCCTTCCTCACGGAGGTTCCCGCCCTGTAGGGGAAAGTTTACTCATCACTAGGCATTTACTGTCTGCTGACTCCATTTCCTGTGGGTTAGCTGAGCAGGAGTTGGGACTGTGTTGAGCAGAAACAAGAGGAGGGAATCCAGCTAATTTGCTTTTTTCTCTACTCCTCAGTTCAGCTGTCTTCAGTGCAAACTGGAACTTATAAAGTGAAAACTGCTAGGGGACTTCTCTCCCTTTTAATAAGCTCTCAAACTGAGAAAGGCTTGGATGAGAAGAAAGGCAGCCTGAGTCAGTGGGAGCAAGGGTATTAAATGAAATACTCTTTGAGGGTCATGGGGTGTGCGGTGGCTTCAGAGGCTTTTTAAATGCGAGAAAATGGAACGCTGGACTTTAACTCTCCAAAGGGAAAGGCCAGGAGGGGCTGAGGTCAGGACCTGGGTGTGTCCCAAGGCTACACACTCCCCAGTCCCTGCCCGGTCTCCTTGCTGTCCCCAACTCACCAGCGGGGATTCCACACTTTGCAGCTGAGCTGGAGACCGGCCTCCCTGTAGTCTCCAGGGGCTGGCATGCTTTTAGTCTCATCGAGTCTGGCCTCTTACCTGGTGTTAAAAACACCCAGGCAGAGTCAGAGATCCCCACAGACAGGGCAGGAGGAGCAGGCAGATCTGGGCTTTTTCTGGAGGATTCTAACTGAGGTCCAGGGAAACTGAAGCTCTTTTTCCTCCCCACACCCAGTACTTACACCCAGTCCCCCTTCACACCCATGGGGCTTCTAGGATGAATCCTTCTGGAGGATTCATCCATCCTCCTGTCAGAACAAATAGAAATCCCTGCTTTGTGAGCTTTATAAGTCTTCTCAACAGAGGGCTTTGTAAACCTCGGGCACTGTATGCCCTTGGGCACTGGCAGCATTAATGTTTATTCACTGAACACACATTTTGCCTTCAGAAGCACACGCTGGGGGCCCAGGAATCCTTGTCAACCTCTGCCAGGAGAAGAGTCCCATCTGTGACTCCTGCACATCCTGGACAGGCCATTCTGAGAGGGCCTGGAATCCCTCTCTCACAGCCATGCCCCCAGCCCATTTGTCCCCAGGGAACTCACACACATGTGGCCGTGCAGTGTCGGTCACCTGTCTCTGGTCTCAGGTGCAGAGGGGCCCCTGGCCCCCACATCTCTTCCACTAGTCTTGACTTGGAAATGCTTGAGGCACAACTTCTCATTGCTTAACTGTAAAGAGTGATAGTGCCTGGAACAGACCAAGATCTGAGAAAGATCAAGAGGAAGAGAGAAAAAGGTAAAGGAACTCAGAGGAAAAAGAAGCATCTAATTCACTTAGAAATGGAATCTTCCACCAAACTTTCCCTTGTTCTGATTTCAACTCTGCCAGCCCTTCGCGAGCTGTCTTAGAGTGTAATTGTCTCTCAAACTGCTGGCGCTGTAACCTTAAACCTTGTAATTGTGCTCCAGGACAAATCAGTATTAATTTAGCTGATGTGGCATATCTTATAAATCCTGTGTTCTCCCTCTAGCCTCTATTTGGTTAAAGAGTTCCCCAAAAAGAGTATATACCAGGAGAGAGTGAGTGAGTGTGTGTCATTTCCAGGCTGCGGTTCTCAGCTTTCTGGAGGCTGCGGAGGAAGGCGTTCAGGCTTCCTGACGGGGGTAGGGATCTGTGGGGGTGTCTCCACTTCTACAGCCCGGGTGGGTCTCAGCCATGTTCGCGCTCAGGGAATTCGAGTCTTCTGTTGAGGAGGAGCCCCAGGGCCCTGATGGGTGTTATCCGGAATTTGTAGGCAAACCAGAAGGAAACCACAAATCCATGGGGGGCCGGAGAGGAGGGGGCAGAAAGATTTTGCGGTTGAATCTAAAATACAAAGGGAGGGTAGAAGCAGCCACCACAGGGATTTCATTAAGGAGACCACAAGATTTAGCCTTAAGAAGTGCACGCCCATGTGGAGATAGTGCAGGGCCCCACCTTGAGGGTAGTGAAGGGTTGGGAGGCCTGAGAAGTAAAATGCATGCCCTGAACCCAACAGGCAGTAATTACCTGGCGTGGCAGTTTCCCAGCCTACCCTCTGCCTCTGTGTGATTTCCCACTTTTCCAGGGTGTCTCTGTTCTTACAGCAGATAACTGCTCTTAAGTGAACTAAAATTAAACTCCCAAACAAAGAGTTATAAGTGCTGTTTTATTTCTAGAGATGAAAATTGCACTAGAGTAACTTCTTTATTTGACTACATTACATTACAGTGGAAGGAAGGAGAGGACTGTGGTACAAAATAGTAATTAACTGTTTTTTTCTCTGTCCTGAAAATTAGTGCATAGTTAGATCAAAATATGACAGGGTGCTTGCTCATTTAATTTTTAAATTGCTTGGTAACTTCAAATAAGACTACTGCAGTGGGTATGTAAGATATTGTGTAAGTGCTGAACACTCAGTGACACGTTGGAAACTGCTTATGTATTGTCTGTATGGCATGGCATGATAGCATTAGTTCCTTTATCTAGCCAGCAAGTATATGGGACACCTACTATGTGAAGACGTCTCTGGGGAGAAGCATTGTACATGGGAGAGTCACGGTAGTCATAGGTGCAGAGTACTGTAAATGTTGAGTGTTAATCACTCAGTCGTGTCTGACTCTTTGCGACCCCACAGACTATAGCCTGCCAGGCTCCTCTGTCCATGGGATTTTCCAGGAAAGAATACTGGAGTGGGTTGCCATTTCCTTCTTCAGGGGATCTTTCTGACTCAGGGATTGAAACTGGGTCTCTTGCATTGCAGGCAGATTCTTTACTGTCTGAGCCACCAGGGAAGTCCAGGTGCAGAGTAAAGGGGGCAATTCTGAGGTTCACAACTGTTCACCATTCACTCATTCATTTAACAACCACAGATGGAACTTCATCCCTAGGCCCAGATTCCTGCTCACACCATGTTTATAGTTTATCAGAGAGGAAGCACTGAGAACAATTATCATGGCAAATATGCAGGCGGTACATGACAAGCACAGGTAAAGGCATCAAGGAAGAGGGTCCCATTCATTCATTCATTCATTCACTCATTCATATGCTCACTCAGTAATTCACTCATCCTCAAAGATTTTATTGAAGACTTACTATGCACTGGAGATGTGACTCAATCCTTTGCCTTGAGGGAGCTTAGAGGCTGAAGGGAGGAACCAGTATTCATCAGAAAAATCACATGAACAAAAGAAAAATCACAACTCTGGCAGGTGCCTTAGGGAAAGGTATCTGGAGCCCTCAGAGCCTCCGGTCAAGATGCGGTCTCAGCTATCTTGGGCAGGGGCTAAATAGGCCCAGCCCACAGGAGAGCATTTCAGGCAGAGGGGCTGACCAGTGCAAAGGCCCCGTGGCAGAGGGAACTAGGTGAGTCTGGGAGCTGAAAGGTGGGCAGTGGGGCTGGGGAGTGGAGTAAAGGGAGGAGTTGTGAGCTGAGCTGGAGCGAGGGGGAGGCAGCACCTTGCAGACATGTTCAGGAGTTTGGTCTTGATTTGAAGAGCAATGGGTGGCTGTTTCGTGAAGGATTGTTTAAGGGCGCATGTAGGCCAGATCCAGGCAGGGAAACCAGTGGAAGCCTGGGTATGCGGTGGCAGTTTGAATGGGGTGCTGGTGGAGGAGACAGATGTGAAACTCGGGTAGGGAGAAAAGCCTGCGGTCGGAGATGGAGGCTGACTAAGGGTCCACAGGGGAGCTGGGTGGGCCAGGAGGTGCAGGCCAGGGTGGGCAGGTGTAGATGAGAGAGCAGCGGCCCAGCCATCAGATGGGCTAACACCACTGAGACTCAGTGACTCTTACTGGAGGTCACCACACATAACAAGGGCCTTCACTACACCAGACGCACTTGGATATCTATCTAATTGGTGGTCCAAGACCTTTCCCTGAAGGACTTTAATCTCCTCTCTTGTATATGAGAGGGTTACTTACATTTACTGAAGCCAGTCCAACAGGTGTGCCCACCTCTCACCTACTTGTCTATTTTTATTTTATTATGAACCTGTACAAATTGGGTAATTGTGTGTGCAAATGGGTGGTTAGGTGTGTGTATGTGGGTATGTAATTACTAGATTTGCATTTGTAAATGCTCATTTCCTTAAACAACCCTCTTCCCACCTCTATTTCTCTGCTACCTCCCTGCCCCACATTATACACACCCCCAGGTGTATGTTGGGTGCAGATGTATCTCTTAGGTCTGCTCTACTGCATCAGAAGAAGTACCTTTTTCAGCACCCCCCACCACCAGCCCTTATGTCCTACCCCATCCCACCCCATCCCCCATCAAGAGAAAGGCAAACACAACATTTCCCCTCCTGCCATGTTGGATGGTAATTGTTAGCACTGCCTGTATTAGCACAGCCTGGAAAGCACATGAGAAGTCGCTTCTCTCCTCCACATCAGCCCTGCCTTCCCAGAGGAGAGTCACTGTTCATTAATGCACTGGACACGCGCACACTAGTGCTGGGGAGGCGCTGTGCCTTGGAGGAAAGGGCACTGGCTGTGGAGTCACACACATCTGGTCTTCATCCCGGCTCAGCTGCTCACAAGCTCCTCTGCCCCTGAAAATAAAGATAAAGCACATAAAGGGTTAGTGCCTTGTGCGAAGTTGGCCGACAGTGAGATTGTTACTTGTATTAATGTCATTGAACCAGATGAGTGTTCTAGTCCCAGGCCTTTTGTTGCATGTGAAAGGGACAAACCTTAGGTGAACCTTAATTGCTGCCAATTTTCATGTCATCTGTGGCATGATATTAATAAAAGTGATTTTTTTTAAAAAGGAGCTAACGTGGGACAGGTACTTTATGACCCTACAATCATATAGTCTAAAAAACCCCAGCAAATTGTCACTTTGGGAAACCATAAAGGGAATATCAAGTGACTAAAACATAAATGTGGCAGGTTTTTTTTGTTTTTTTTTTTTCAGTTTGCAACATCTACGGTAAAACACCCAAGTTGCCCATCTGGTTTAGGATGAGCAGGCTGTGGTTTAGTGTTGAAACCCAGTCCTGCTGGCAGACATAGGACGCCGACCCTCTATGTGCCATGGTGGCTGGTCAAGAATTCATCCTGTGGGAAGATGGTCCAGGGTCACCCAGACCTTTGGGTTAACTGCTTGAGGAGGGCTGCCCCTGCCCAGGGTGCTTTGCTGGGAGAGCACACAAGTTCCCCTCAATGCTACTGGTGACCACGTTTCAGTACTATGTTCTTTTGGACATCAAGCTTTGCTTCTGCCTGATGAGATGTATCTTGAACTGTTGTGTCTCTGTGTTTTGCTGAGTCTTAGATGCACTGAAGAATCCACCTCTCTCCATTGCAGTTTCATAAGGACTTTTAATTATTTAATGCAAGTTCAGTTTTATTTGGAATATAAGATTTATGATGACTTCACATTTTTGTTTTCATTATGTTTTTCTAATCAATTTTATTTTTTCGAGCAGTTTTAGGTTCATGAAGAAAAACTGAGCAGAAAGTACAGAGAATTCCCTTATACCCTTTGTCCCTGCAACAGCCAGAGCCTCCCTAATTTGGGACATCCCGCACCTGCGGGATACATTTGTTACAACTGATGCACCCACATTGACGCATCCTTATCACCCAGAGTCCATCCTTTACATTGGAGTTCACTCTTGGTGTTGTACATTCTGTGGGTTCAGATGAATGTATAGTGACATGTATCTAGCATTGTAGTATTGTACATGACGATGTACACTAGAAACTATTACACAATAGTTTCAGTGCCCCAAATATCTTTTCTGTTCTGCCTATTTCATTACGTTTTTAAAAACAACTTCTCATCAAGTGAAAAATGACAGTCACAGAATATGCCGTTCTTCAGGCAGAAGGATGCTGGGTAACTGCCTCCATCCTCACGCAAGAGGGTGATTTTATCTGTAGAAGGGAATCTGGGTGGTCATATTTCTTCCAAGTGAGGCATCACATGATCTGTGTTCTAGGGTTCATAAAAGAACCAGTTTGAAAGGAAATGTCCAGTTTGACTTATATTTTTTGGATCACATTTGAAGTTCTAGAAATTTGTGGTTTACTTTGTTTTGGCAATTTCTTCAGATTTTTCTCCTCCATCCATCTCTCATCTTGAAGCTTGATGTAGATTGCCAGGCATCCCAGAGCAGCGGTTTCTGAGAAGAGAATCTAAAAGTGGTTCTAGGGAAAAGGGGTTTTCATAGGATGAGTCCTGCCTCCTTTCTGCTTTGTGGGCACAATCTTTTTTTTTTTTTTTTTTTACATTTAATCTAATTTTATTCATGCTTGCTTTGTGGGCACAATCTTTAAAGGGCTTTGGGACCCTCCAACAGAGAAGGCGATGGCACACCACTCCAGTACTCTTGCCTGGAAAATCCCATGGACGGAGGAGCCTGGTAGGCTGCAGTCCATGGGGTCGCTAAGAGTCGGACACGACTGAGCAACTTCACTTTCACTTTTCACTTTCATGCATTGGAGAAGGAAATGGCAACCTACTCCAGTGTTCTTGCCTGGAGAATCCCGGGGACAGGGGAGCCTGGTGGGCTGCCGTCTATGGGGTCGCACAGAGTCGGACACGACTGAAGTGACTTAGCAGCAGCAGCAGCCAGATAGAAGCCTTGGTCTTCCTGCAAGCCTGCTTCTTGCTCCTCAGCTTGTTGCCAGAACCTGGAGGAGCCGGCTGGCATTTCCACCACCCAGGGCCCTAAGGTAGAAAACCTGAGCATTTGATATTTATTTTATTATTTGTTATTTCAGGGCTGGGCTAACAGAGACCGAGTTGACAACTGCAGTTGGGACTTAGGTGATAAGAGGGACTGTTCCTGTCTCCAAGTTCGCCGTCTAAATCTTGTGATTCATGAGCACATTCTGCTCACAGTGTCTAAACTCATCCTTTGCACCATAAATGGGAGGGTTTGCAGGAAAGGACTCTCATTGGTGTAGGGCTCTCCAGCTAGCCTCATCTCTGTTTTGTCAAACAAACTACACATGATAAAATCACATAGAACTAAATATATACACACACCCCTCTCCCAAAATGGTGTATGAAAAACTGGTGAAGTCGGAATAAAGTTGGCGGGTTGTATCAGCGTCAGTCTCCTCACTGTGATGCTGTACTGTCCTTGTGCCAGAGGTCACCATGAAGGGAGCCAGGGGAAGGGTATATAGGATTCCTCTGTATTATATCTAACAACTGCCTATGAGCTACCATTATTCCAAAACATAAAGTTAAAAAACAACACAAAACAGCTTTCAGTTCTTTGGTTGATATTGTCGTTTCCATCCGATCTCTTAGACTTTGGTGTTCTGTGTCTTCTTTACTGCTGCTGCTAAGTCGCTTCAGTCGTGTCCAACTCTGTGTGACCCCATAGATGGCAGCCCACCAGGCTCCCCTGTCCCTGGGATTCTCCAGGCAAGAACACTGGAGTGGGTTGCCATTTCCTCCTCCAATGCATGAAAGTGAAAAGTGAAAGTGAAGTTGCTCAGTCGTGTCCGACTCTTAGCGACCCCATGGACTGCAGCCCACCAGGCTCCTCCGTCCATGGGATTTTCCAGGCAAGAGTACAGGAGTGGGGTGCCATTGCCTTCTCCAATTCTTTACTAATCTACTTCTTTTATTTGATGTTAATTGACCTTTGTTTATTTGGTTTCAGTACTAGAAAACAAACTCAACAGTTAAGAGCTCTCAGTGATTGCAAGGTGTGAGGGCTTGGAGAAGGGGGTCTGAGAAGCCCCTCATCTTTACAAAAGGTTCAATAAGTGAATGTGTGAGAGAAGAATGCCTCAGTGGAGAAAGTGGATGACCGACTCTCAGCATGGATTTAAGAGTTTACAAATAGATCAGGTCTAGGGTGTCAGAAAGTACAAAAAGAAAATAGCATGTGGTTTAAAAATTTAGTCTTTAGTTTTCTTTTTAACTTTTGAAATAATTATGGGGCTTCCCTGGTGGCTCAGTGGTAAAGAAGAATCTGCCTGCCAATGCAGGAAACATGGGTTTGATCCCTGATCTGGGAAGTCCCACATACCTTGGAGTAACTAAGCCCATACACCACAACTATTAAGCCTATGCTTTAGAGCCCAGGAACTGCTACTATTGAGCCCATGAGCCACAACTATTGAAGCCCATGCTCCACAACAAGAGAAGCCACTGCAATGAGAAACCCATGCACCGCAGTGAAGAGTAGGTCCCACTCGCTGCATCTAGAGAACGCCTGCACAAAAGACCCAGCACAGCCAAAAATAGATAAATAAAATTATTATGTTTTCAAAGAAATAATTATAGATTTAAAAGAAATTGCAGAGATAGTACAGAGAGGTCCTGTGTACCCTTACTCAGTGTCTCCCATTGCTTAATTCCGATATAACTGCAGTAAAACAGCAAAATCAGGAAATTGACATTGCTACGATGTGCACATGATTCTATGTCATTTGATCACAGACTCTGTAACCACCACCTCAATAAAGATACAGAGCTGGTCCATCATCACAAAGATATCCCTCCTGCTACCCCTTTATACTTACACCCACTCCAGCCCCACCATTCTTGCCTCCAGCAAATACTAATCTGTACTTCATCTCGGTGATTTTGTCAGTTCGAGGATATTATAGAAATGGAATTATGCATTATAGTACCCTTGGCCTTGGCTTGTTTCACTCAGCACATTGCCTGTGAGATCCATCCCTGTTGCTGCTTCGTCTGTTCCTTTTTATTGCTAAGTCGTGCTCCTTGCTATGGATGGCCCACAGTTTGTTTAACATTCACCTCTGGTGGGACATTTTGGTTGTTTCCAGCTTTTAGCTATTACAAATAAAGCTGCTATGAACGACAGAATACAGGATTTTGTGTCTAAATAGATTTTCATTTCTGTAAGACAGATGCTCAGAAGTGCAATTGCTGAATCATATGGTAAGTGTATGTTTCATTCTTTAAGAAACTACCAAACTATTTTCCAGAGAGGTTGTACCATTTTACATTTGGGCCAGCAGGATATAAGATATATAGTTTCTTTGCACTCTGGCCAGTATTTGGTATTGTCACTATTTTTAATTGTTCTAGTAGGTATATTGTGGTATATCGCTCTGTTTTTAATTTATATTTCCTTAATGGCTAGTGATTTTGAACATCTTTTCTTATGTTTGTGTTGCCACCTTTATATCCTTTCCATGAAATGCCTGGCCTTGTCTTTTGCCCATTTTCTCATTCTATTATTTGTTTTTTACTGCTGAGTTTTGGGAGGTCTTTATATATATTAGGTTTGAGTCCTTCATCCAATACATGGTTTGCAAATATTTTCTCCCAGTCTGTAGCCTGTCCTTATGTCTTCTTAGCAGAGTCTGCTACAGAAGAAAATTTTTAATTTTGATGAGATCCAGTTTATCAATTTTACTTTTTATGGCTCCTACTTTTGGTGACTTGTCTGAGAACTATTGCCCAAGGCTTAGGGCCTGATGATTTCTTTCTTATCTTATCTTCTAAAAGTTTCGTAGTTTCATATTTCACACTGAAACCTGTGATGTGCTTCAAGTTAATTTTTGTATTAGATGTGAGATTTAGGTCAAAGTTCCTTTTCTTGCTTATAAATATCCAATTGCTCCAGCACCGTTTGTTGAAAACACTGTCTTTCATTGAATTGCTTTTGCATCTTTGTAAAAAATGGAGACCACTGGGATAACTTCTGGGTTGTCTATTTTGTTCTGTTGATCTCTGTATCCTGGTCTTTGAGAGTAAGAAAGAAGGACTCCAGGGACTAGCTTAGACTCCCCATCTCCCAGGGCCTCTGGCCTCCACCAGGAATGGATGTGGGCCCCAGAACTGGGTGCAGTGTCCCCAGTGCTCTGTGTGTGAACATGTGTGAGGGACTCCCCAGGCTGCTTTCTCTGCTGCACTCCCCAGACCCTGCTGTGTTTGGTCTCCTTTTCCTTCATTTCCTTGCTTACGCATGTTCTCAGATTAAAGTGGGATTTTCTAAAGCAGATTTTTCTATCATGGGGTAAAAACCACAAGTAAACAGAATTATCATAACAATTTAAATAGTAATAAAATATGTTTTTCTGTTTCTATTCAGAGAAGGGGAAAGGTAACTAGGAAAGATGAAAGGAAGATCTTGATTTGTGGGTGGTAGGTGTGTGTGTTCCCCCCCACCCCCTCCTTCTTCTCAATAATAGGTACAGAGTTTTTGTAAAGGACTTCAAGGCAAAAGGAAAAAAATAGCATATACTGTTATGGGGTTATTTTTATCTTTCATTTTTATGACAACTTATTTGTACTTAAGAGAATCTTTCCAAAGAGTTAGAAGCATCATTAAATAAAGACTGTGAAATGTGCAATATGGCTTATTTATTTAAATGTTAATTGGTCCAACGAACACTTCTAATTAGCTCTATATTTGCTTAGCAAAAAGTTTTACAAATTCCAATTGTGAAAAGCAGCTATTTTGAGCTGGTAAGCATGTTGCAGCCTCAGCTATGATTTTTCTATAGTTCTCAGCCCTTGAAGGCACAATTTAATTTTTCATGTATGCATACTAGCAACGGTAAACACTTGCGAGTGTAAAGAACCTTCTTTAATTAGCTGCACAACAATTAAAGGATTCACAAACTAAATTGAACCCTGTCTCGGTGCTTACTAGCTGAATTCTACCACCTGTCACAACAGCACTTTGTTCAATCTGTTATGCAAAATCATTATAGCAATATAGCGGAGGGGAAAAAAAAGAGAAAACAGCAATTATTTCTTACTTTTCTCTTGAATGGGTTATTTTGGGTTATACTGATGTCAGGTTCATTGAAGCTAACCTTTTGAAATCTGTAACAGCATAATACTTCTAAGGCAGTCTCAGCATGGCTAGAAGAATATTTCGTTTTACTCTTTTAGGAGGAAGTAGTGTTCATCCTTAACGCGTGTGGGGACTCTGATCATTTGTAACAACCTGTTCTAACTCTCAGCCGCCTTCTCTCTTTCCCTTCTTGTGAGGAACCTCCAGCAGGCTCCTGTGTTACAAACACATGCAAACTGTAGATGTGAGTTTGAAGACCCTCTTCTCACACTGCCATTTCCAAAAGTGAACCGACTCACATCACTCCACTGGTTTGATCACTTACTGCAAAAATGTGTGTATGTGTGCGTGTTATTGTTAATTTTTGAAAATTAAAAATTAATTTAAAAAAATGTTTGAGCGTTTGATCTATGCTGACCTGCCCTCCTGCAGACTGGGTTGGAGGGGACCCTTACCCCTTTGCCGTTTGCAGAGACAAACGTTTTATTGTGAGGCCCAAATCCTAGCCTGCCCGGCAGACTCCTTGCAGTCGAGGAATAAATGTTTACATTTGGTGTTGCTTCCTCTGGCCTCTGGCGGGACTGCTGGCAGCTCTGTGGGTGCTCAGTACAGAGAGGGTGGAAGGGAGGCAAGGCGGGCGCGCACCTCTGCTGACGAGCGGCTCTGGGAGATGCTAGCTGGCAGTTGCTTAAAATGGCATCAAGAGCATATTGTTAGTTCCAGCCTCTGAAGCATATGTGGTCTGGGCATCTCAGACGTTGAAGTGATTATAGACAAACAGCCGGGCTCATTCAGAGGGTCTGTGTTTTCCGGTATTGAAATATTTTTTAGAAGTTGCCTCTTTACGTCATTTCATGAAAATGTGCAAAGAGGACAAGGCATCTCTTTGAAAATACAAACTCTTTCCCCAAAAAATGCTGAAAGAAGGAAAGTGAGAGCCAAAGGTCAAAGGCTGAGCAAGAATGTGTTTCTCTATTTTTACTGTTTCTTAAAAAAGGAATAAGAAAGGAAACTCTTCCTGGTTATGACATTTGGGGAATCAGGACCGTCTTTGGTCAGGTCCAGGAGGGAGACCTTGCAGAGTATGGTTCTTGCTGCTGAAAACCAACCTCTTAGGCTGGTCCAGGGTTGGTGCATGTACATTGAAGTGAGTTATTGTCCACTTCACTGAAGCTCATGAAATGAATTCGTCAAGCAAAGTTGCAGTTCCAGGAAGACTATTTGCTGCCTCCTGCAGCCTTGTCTGCCTCTGAACTTGGCTGCACGTCTCATGGCCAAAGTCTCCTGGCTCTGGGTCCAGCTGCTCCCTGATTGTACCGGGCTTGCCGTGCTCTCCTGATGGCAAGGGTCCTCACTAGGCCTTTGATGGGAGCCTGCTGGTGCTTCTGGGAACAGGGTGATCACATAGTAGGCTCTCACTGAACATCTGCTGTTTCATGTAAATGGAATCTCCACTTGGCTGAAGAACTCCTGGGAATTTAAGGGTGAATTCAGGCAACATGATCCTTTCAACCCTTCCCTCCAGTGGCCCAGGCTTACTTTTTCTCTGCCATTCATCTAAAATCTCCTTACCACCAAGTACTATTTATTCTCTCCTGCATTCCTTGCTGCTAGGCTTACAAAAAAAGGCCCATGGGGTGACCTTCAGGCCGGCATTGTCTTGTGGGAGGCCAGCTTATCATGTATGCAGACCTGGGTCTGGGTACCTGGGAGGTTGCCTTCCTCTCCAGGGGCTGCCAGTCTGGTTGGAGATCCTCGACCTTCCCTGAGGAAAGGTGAAGACAGGCCCAGGTGTGGATGCCTTACTGGCAGCAAGCTGGAGGGAGCTGTTAGTTTCCTTCGCTTCCGGCTGCCTCAACTACAGGGCTGCTTGAGTAGTGGCAGATTAGAGGGCAGATTCGTGGCACAGGAAGACGGGTCCAGTGAAACCAGTTGTCAGACCCATGACTTTAGGCAAGTTATTTAACCATGCCTCAGTTTTCTCATCTATAAAATGGGTATCAGTTCAGTTCAGTTCAGTCGCTCAGTCCTGTCCGACTCTTTGTGACCCCATGGACTGCTGCATGCCAGGCCTCTCTGTCCATAACCAACTCCCAGAGTTTACTCAAACTCATGTCCGTTGAGTCGGTGATGCCATCCAACCATCTCATCCTTTGTCATCCCCTTCTCCTTCCGCCTTCAATCTTTCCCAGCATCAGGGTCTTTTCAAATGAGTCAGCTCTTTGCATCAGGTGGCCAAAGTATTGGAGTTTCAGCTTCAACATCAGTCCTTCCAATGGGTATAGTGATAGTAAAATAGTCTTAATGAGTTACGACAATTCAGTGAAGGCACTCAGAAGAGTATTAAGTGCAATGGAAGAAGTGTTGCTAGTTACCCTTATTGTCATCCTTGTTGCTGTCATCCTTACTGCTGCTCCCTGACCTTGAAGTCCTCCTAGTATGTGAACTTCTAAGGTTGTGGGACCAAAAGGAGCTTCATGAAACCATGACCTAGCTCAAGTTGGACAGGCTGATGAGCCTGTGGGCCACTGCTTTCTAGAAAGCTTCTTGAAGGGCACTGGATCATTCAAGACCATGCTTCTCTCTCTGGCCTCTCACCAACCTTCCTGATGGTGTTTTTGTGGGTAAAATGTTGTAGTCTAGAAGGAAAATCATCAGAACCAGCTCCGTCAGACTGTGCGCCCGAAGTGGGTTCCACCTGTGCTTTCTGCCCCGTGAAAATTAGCACTACTTTTGGGAGGTTGTGGGGATACCTACCAAGAGGAACACTTTGATCAGATACCTGAAGAATCCCTGTCAGAGAAAGTCAGGAGTTATTGAGCACTTGCTCCATGAGACATATGTGCAAAGTTCATGGGAAGGGAACAAGCACTTCTAACCTATGAATTTATAATCACATGGAGTCTCAGAGAAAAGTGGACAACTGATCAACCATGATGGGGGCTGGGACAGAAACAGTCCAAACAGAGGAGAGTGGGAGGCAGGAGAGTCTTCAGTGGTTATGGGATCCGGAAAGGAGCAGGGAGCAAATGCCAGGGGCACAGGTTATGTTTGGTATTGGGCTGCTGGGAGTGGGATGGCCTCTCAAAAGTATTTTCTGTGAGATCTAGACTCCTTTGATCCAGGCCAAGAGACAGAAGAATGACGTAGGGGAACTCTGCTCTTGGGGAAGGGTAAGTTGTAAAGCTGTAAATACCTGAGATAGCAAATACATATTTTTAGCTCTGAGCATGGAGGAAACTTGGATTACCTAGTGGTGATAGAGGTCATTTCCTAGGTCCATTTCATACCAAGGAACTGTACTGCTGGTTTTCCTTTTCAGAATTGGGCCATGTGCCAGGGCCAGCACAGTTCGGCACCTGACGCAGTGTGTACATGCCTGCTCAGTTGTGTCTGACTCTTTTGCAACCCAATGGACTGTAGCCTACCAGGCTACTCTGTCCATGGAATTTTCCAGGCAAGAATAGTGGAGTGGGTTGCCATTTCCTTCTCCAAGGGATCTTCCTGACCCAGGGATCAAACCCACGTCTTTTGGGTCTCCTGCATTGATAGGCAGATTCTTTACCACCTGATGCAGCGACCTTTGGTAAATGACTATGGAATGACTGCAGGACTGTCTCCAGCGAACAAGGTTCTGTAGTGAATGTGCTCACTTACATCAGGGACCATCACCATTTGTTGGTGTTGCCCCATAAATTCCTGCTAGGTGAAATCTCTTCATGGTGAGAATCTTTGAGAAAATGTGTGTCTCTTAAATGATCAGGGCTCCCCTGGTGGCTCAGATAGTAAAGAATCTGCCTACAACGTGGGAGACCTGGGTTCAATACCTGGGGTGGGAAGATCCCCTTGAGGAGGGCATGGCAACCCACTCCAGTATTCTTGCCTAAATGGTCTAGAAAGAAATGGTGGCCAACAGAAGCCTAACGGGAAGATGGAGCACTTTGCCAGCCCCCAAGGTCTCTGCTGGGGAACCATCATGCCAGACCTGCCAGTGTGTTGGGTGAGAAAAGATTTGGCTTGCTCAGAAGTTGTTGCCTTCCTTGTGCCTGTCACTTGACTTATAACCTAGAACACAGCAGGCGGCTAGATAAAGAGCCGCTGGAACGAGGAAACCAGCTGACACCCCACTGTATCTATTCTTGGCCTAACATGTCCTCTGTGACCAACAGATGAGCTACATGGAGCCTTGGATGCTGAAAATCTCTTTTCATTTCTGTGTACATTTTGCTAATTTTTCTTATCCTTACATGCCATCTTACTTTGAAAAAAATCAGAAGATATAGATGAGCAAGAAGGGAATGAAAATCCCTTGATGATCACCCATGTTGACTCTTTGCTGTGTGTCCTCTCAGATTATTTTATGCTTATCTGCTTTTTTCGTTGTACTCAAGGTGGGATTGTTCTTCCTAGGCCATTTTATAATCAGCCGTTCAACTTAATATATTCTTCTATACCTTTTCTGATGAGTACAAAAACTGCTGCATAACTTTACCATGATTTATTTATTTAATAGAGTTCCATGGGTGGGCATTTAGATGGTTTTCTTTTTTTTTTTTTTCTCATGGCATTGACTCATAAAAGGTTGGCCAGAGTTTTCTTTGGGGGATGGAAAGTGACAGTCATGGAATCAGTGGCCTTGTTTTGCCTGACCTGGTGTGCACTGTGAATGCTTGCCTCAGCAGACCCTGGTGGGGTCTCAGGTGCCTGCCTTTGGGTCAGAGTTGGAGATACAAGGGAGGTGGACTATGCCCTTTTGCTGTGAGCGGATGTGTGTACATGTGCACACATACACATGCATGCACAGAGATTTAGATGAGGTTAAATCTGTTCTTCACTCTAGGTTTCCAGTGATTGTATCTAAACCACCCAGACCATGGGGAAGAGAGTAAAAATGTGCATCCTAGGAAAACTAGCCTCTCAAAGTCTTCACTGCCCCAACTCTTTCTGGGTGTTAAGTCTTCTGTACCATTTGTGATAAATGCATGGTATCTGGTTCAGACTCTGCCCATGTGGGTCAATCATCAGCCTTTTCTTCTGCCTACTGTCCCCACCCCATCAGACCCTCATCCTTTTAACCCCTTCTCTCCAATACTCCATCTGTATTATTTTTTCCAGGCTGTGGTCTTTTCTCCAGGAATTAAAAAGCCATCACCCTCTTCTAATATCAAAATCTTCTTGACCTCTGTTGAGAGCTGGGCACTACTCTCTCTTTTGCTGATTTCAGCAGCTGAGAAGGATGCTTGTGGGGGTGGAGCAAGGAAGTAGAGGGAAGACATCATTGTGGGCTCACATCTGAGTTGCAATCTGTTTTGCTCTTCTTCGTTAATTATCCATCCATCCAACTATCCATTCGTCCACCAATATCTTTCTATCTATCCTTCCATCTCTGATAGTACCTAGCATAGAGTAGTTGCTCAATGAACATTTGTTGGATGGATGAGCAAATGAATGAATAATGTAAAAGACAGAGGTTTTGAACTTGGAGAGTTTGCTTCCTGTTACCTGCAACAGGTCTACCCATGAGGTTTGAATTAACCCTGAAAGCATAACTTTAACATCTTCTTCTGCTTAAAGAGCATCTTGAGACCTCCTGATCTTGCAGAGCTCTCTATTCTAATGTAGTCATCCTTGGGAGGCATCCTGCCTAATTTTCTTCTTCTGAATCCCTGGTCTCCCCATACTTTCCTCTCCTTCCCTTGTCAGCAGGTAAGGAAGAAAGGCAATCTGGTCACACTTCTATAAATCACACCCTGATGAACCTTATTTTAGCTAAAGCTTTGTATACATGCTTAATTATTTCCTTAGGCTAAATAGCTCTTGCCTTATATTCTACCAATACTGAGTATTATTTAGCAAAGTAATAACAACATGATATGGAAAATATTTCATTTTACTTTTCATTTCTTGAGCTTCACCTATATGTATATCTGTATTTTATGTAATTGTTACTCTACATACCTTTATATCTGTATCTATAGATAGGTGTTTAATGAGATGTCTATAGTTGATGATTTACCTGATCATGGCCTCTGTGTGGTTTCCTTCTGGGTATTTGAATTTTCTTTTGAATTGTAGGATCTCATCATACATCAAAAGATATTAACCCTTTGTCTTTTACATTTCTTGTAATTATTTCTTCCAAGTTTTCATGTGCCTTTTAATTTTGTACATCGTGTTTTTTGATGAGATAAAGGGATTTAAGTGATCAAATCTTTCAGTCTATTCCTTTGCTGTCTCTAGTGTCATGCTTTGAAAATAATTTCATACCCTGTTATTTTATTAGTATACTAATATACCCCTACATTTATCTTCTTATGTGTTTATGGTCTTATTTTTTTAATATAAATCTTTAATCCATCAAGTATTTATTTAGATTTATATTATTAGGGCAAAATTTTATATCTCTACATTGCACACATGGTTTGCTATTATAAATAAGGTTTTAAAATTATGTTTTCCAAAAAGGATTGAACCCAAGTCTTCTGCATTGCAGGAGGGTTCTTTGTTGTACGAGCAGCAGGGAAGCCCCATAGACTATATAGAAAAACTATTTTTATTTTATTTTTATATAAATAAAGCAAGTTTTAAGAATTACATTAGAGAAATAAAGAATGAAAGTGAAAATTTTATTTAAATAAATCTCTCACCTCTTCTCCAGTTCTACTCCATTGCCCAGATAGTGATTATAGTGGATTGATGTATCTCTCTCTGTCTGTATTTACACAACTACAAACCAAATATAAAGAAGTTCTTTCTCCCATTCTTTCTCCAATTAGAGAAATGCTACGATAAACATTTTGGAACATACACGTGTATTTCTCTATTAGAGATACCTACAAGTGGTAGTAAGTGAAATTTTCATGGATATTGCTGATTTGCTTTCTAAAGGGAGCACCAATTTACTTTTCTGCAGACAGTGAGTGAGAGCAGTCTTGCTGACAATGGAGAAATAGAGCTCTAGCTTTTGGCAATAGGATATACCAAAAATATTTTAATTATATATGAATTTTCCTTTTCTTTTCATAAGGTTCCCACTTAATGACTTCCTTTGTAAATGTCCTCTTAAATTTTTATTTAAAAAATTTATATTATTATATTGTTTATTCTTTGCATTCATGATATAAAAGAGCTCTTTATATATCAACATCCATATTTTGTGTGTATGTGTGTGGCAGAAGAAAGTTTTAAAAGATTCACTGTCTTTTGAATAATGGCATTTGAGTCTTCCTTACCAAAGATTATGAAGAAAATTCTCTTAATTTTTATCAATGACTTCTTAGCTTTTTAAAAATTGTTTGAAGTATAGCTGATTTACAAGGTTGTGTTAAATTTTCTCTGTACAGCAAATTGATTCAGATATATATATATATATATAGTCTTTTTCTCATGTTGCTTTCCATCATAGGTTATCACAGAATATTGAATATAGCTCCCTGGTTCCCTGTGCTATACAGTAGAATCTTATTGTTTATCCATCCTGTATATAATAGTTGACATTTGCTAACTCCAAACTTCTAGTTCTTCCTTCCCCCTTTACCACTTGGCAACCACAAGTCTGTTCTCTGTATCTATAGATGATTTTCTAGTTTTAAAAATATTTTTGTATGAAATATTTCATGTGAAGTATGTGTCTAAATGGTAGCCCATTGTCCCAGTGAAAATGAAAAGTGAAAATTAGTCACTTAGTCATGTCCGACTCTTTGCAGCCCTATGGACTGTAGCTCACCAGGCTCCTCTGCCCATGGAATTCTCCATGCAAGAATACTGGAGTGGGTTGCTATTTCCTTCTCCAGGGGATCTTCCCAACCCAGGGATTGAACCCAGGTCTCTGCATTTCAAGCAGACTCTTTATGGACTGAGCCACCAGGGAAATCACCATCGTCCTAGTACATTTATTCATCAGGCTGTTCTTTCAGTACATTGGAGTCATTACCTTTATCCACATTACCATGTCAAAGAGACATAACCACATGTCTCTTTGGGAGTTCTCTCTATCTGGTCTCTTGACTTATTTACCTAGTCCTATATATGACCATATTATTTCAATTACTATAGTTTTACTACACTTTGATTTGATAGTTTGCATGCCTTCTCCTTATTCTCTTTTCTTACAATTTACTTGGCAGTTATCACATTTTTTTAGATGAATTTTAGATTTCACTTGCTAAGTTTGATATCATCAATTGATATTAGCAACTGATCCTATCAGCAATTTGACTTGGATTTATAGATTAATTTCATAAAAGTTTACATATTTACAATATCATCTTTCCATCCATGAACATGGTATATCTTTATTTATTCAGGTCTTATTTTATGCCCTTTCATAAAGTTGTATGTGTTACTTCATGTAAGTCTTGCCCATTTCTTATATTTATTTATGAGTGTTTAAAATTTTCCTCTAATCATTTATAATTGGCTTTTAGTGTATAAGAAGAAGAATAATTTTCAGTGTATTTATCTTACCTTTCACCTCTAATTACACATTTATTAGTACCAACAATTTTATACTTCATTCTTTGGATTTTGGGGGGTATAGTAATTTCCAGCTGTTAATAGTGACAGTTTTGTATGTTCCTTGTCAATAATTGCATATCATATTTTCTTTTTCCTCGTTAAAAATCACCTTGTCTGCGTTGGCGAAGACTTCTAGGAGAGTGTCTTGTTGCTCTCTTTAACAGAAATATTTCCAATATTTTGTCATCAAACACATTGTGTGATGTAGGCCATTTACCTTTTTATAAATTAGGAAGGAATGTTAAGTTTTATCAAATGTTTTGGGGACATTGTTGATGTAATATGGTTATTCTCCTGTAAGATGTTAATATGGTAAATTAATAGGCTTTCTATTGTTGAATGATTCTTTAATTATAGGAGTAAACTCTGGTTGTTCTCTGATGGATTATTATCTTAATATATGACCAGATTCATTTCACTAGTATTTTGTTTAGGATATTTACATTGGTGTTTATAGATGAGATTGTCCTGTGTCTTCTACAGGAAGTACTTCTGTTAGTAGTAGTTCTTGTCTCTCCTCCCCTCCCCTCCTCTCTTGCTCCTCTTCCTTCTCTCTCTCCTCCTCCTCCAGTTCCCCCTCCTCAGTGCTCCCTTTCCTTCCCCTCCTCCTCCTCCTCCTCCAGCTCTCCCTCCTCAGTGCTCCCTTTCCTTCTCCTCCTCCTCCTGCTCCTCCAGCTCCCCCTCAGCGCTCGCTTTCCTTCCCCTCCTCCTCCTGCTCCTCCAGCTCCGCCTCCTCAGTGCTCCCTTTCCTTCCCCTCCTCCTCCTGCTCCTCCAGCTCCGCCTCCTCAGTGCTCCCTTTCCTTCCCCTCCTCCTCCTGCTCCTGGAGTACCCAGGTAAGTCTGGGGGCTGACTCCTTCTCCTTTTCTTCCTTCTCCTTCCCTCCTCTTTCTCCTCTTATTCCTCATCCTTCTACTTCTCTTTTTCCTCTGTGCTATACCTAGTAGCCCCGTCCTAGTCTCAGAGAAGGAAATGTGGAGTTTTCTGTTTTTCTGTGCTCTGGGACAGTTTATAAACATAGAGATAATCTGTTCCTTTGAAGGTCTAGTAAACTATGAGCATAAAACTTGGTCTTTTTGTTTGATGTAGCTATTCATTATCTTTTAAATTTCTGCTGGTTATATTTTATTCAGGTATTTAGCTTTTTGTTGAGCCGTATCTGATTATTTTTAAAGATAATGATTCGTTTTCATGTAGATTTTCAAGCGAAAGATATAAAGTTGTGTATTCTGTTACAATTTTTAAGTTCCCTATGTATTTGTATTTATTTACCCTTTCTCAATCCTAATGTTTATTTGTATATTCTCTCTCTATTCTTATCCACATTGTCAAGTTTGTTTTCTTGGTCTTTTCAAAGAACCAGCTTTTAGTGAGTCTTCCCCCACCCCTAGAGGGCAGGGGAAGGAAGATGTTCTCTTTAATTGGTTTCTGCTGTTATTTTTATTAATCCCTTCTTTCTATTTTCTTTGGGTTTATTTTTATTTTTTTCCCTCAGCTTCTTGAATTGAAGGCTTAATTCATTTGTTTTCAAGTCTTTTCACTTTCTATTCATTACATTTAAGGTTATAAAATTTCTTTTGAATACTGCCTTAGCCATATCCTAAATAAAGGTTTTTTTTTTTTTGGTTATCACTTTGTTTTTCTTTAATTAATGTGATTAATATGATTTCTATGTTATGGAATCTTATTGACATATGTGTAGTCTAATACATGTAACATCTTTGAAATGTTTCATGGGTATTTGTAAAGATTTCATGTTTTCTTTTGTGTATGGATATCTGTCACTACACTCATTTTTAAATTTATTGAAGAGATCTACTTTTCATATGACTACTTGAGGAAGATGTAGGAACAATTCCCTTGATGGATTTCTTAAAGTTGGTATTAGATTATTCCAGTTTTTGCATTATGTATTTTAAAGCTTTGTTGTTAATTGCACAGAAGCTTTAACTATGACAATTTCTTGCAGTTCTCTAATAGACTGTACCCCTTTTTTGACATAAAAATCCTCCATTATCTTTTTAGTATTTTTCCTTTAGATTATATCTTTTTGATACTGATATTGCGTTACCTATTTTTATTTTGTTAATCTTGTTTCATTTGAGTTTTTTCCATTCCTATATTTTCAACCTTCATGTGTAAGCTGGTTCTCACATAAAGAGTATAAAACTTGGGGAATTGTGGACATGTATTTAATCTAATCCAAATGTCTAATATTTCCCTCTCTTTTATGATTTTAACCCATTAACATTTATTAAGTTTACTGACGTGTAGTTTTATTCCTGCTACCTTATGTTGTCTGTTACTATATTATATCAAGTTTTTTTTTTTTCTCCCTTTCATTGTATGAATCAAGTTTTCTTTGTTACATTTTCTTTTATTTTCTGATTTAGAAATTGTATACCTGGGATATAGTCATATAATGGTAACACTTCATTTCTTACATTTAAATGTGTGTGTGTGTGTGTGTGCACATGCACATACATGTGTATATTCAGCATCCACTGTCTCCCTTCAACAAAACTAGAAGTTTAGCATGCTTTCACTTTTTATCTAATCTATCATCTGGTCCCAGTCCCACACCCTTCCCCCTTCCTTTCATGTTAAAATGATCTGTGACTTTAATTCCAGACTTTTTAAAAAAAACATTATGCATTATATATTATTTAGACTTAAACATAAAATTTGCCTGATATTTGGTGCACTTTTAAAATTTTGCTTTCTCTATTGTACTAATTTCTTTAGAGATGTCTAAGTCCTTTTCTGTTTGAAAATGTGTTAATTTTACCTTTCACTCAATGCTCTGTATAGAAGTCTAGGTTCAAAATAACTTCCTCAGCCCCTGATAATATTCTTTGATTGTTTTGAGACATCTAATGTTGATGACAAGTCTGATGACAAATCAATTCTCACTCCTTTTTGGGTAAGCTGTTTATTTTCTCTTTTCTTTCTCTTTATTTGTCTACTTTTTGTCTTTTTCTCTGAGTCTGGAAGTTTCTTTGGAAGTGACAATATATAATTTTTTTTTTCTTTAGAAAATTTCCCAGTGTCTGAAGGATTCTTTCAGAGTTAATTGGTTTTTATTTTTTCATTCTGCAGATATTTTCTTTTTCTACTATCACCATCATAATAACCATCATTATTTCTTAAACATTCATTGGCTTATTTTCTTTCTGGAAGTTCTAAGATAGATATTAGACCTTCTAAATTGTACCTCTGTGTTTCTTAATTTTTCTCCTTCACTTTCCATTTCTTTCTTTCATTTCTTTTTTGGTGCTACTTTCAGCATTATCTTCCATGTTAGTAACATGGCCCAAACCATGTATATACATTTTTTCAGATCTTTAATTGACTTTTAAAAAATATCTGCAGTTAAAAATTGAATTTCCAGCATCTTTATTTTTCCTTCTCTGATCACTCTGTTTCCTGGCAGTCATTTCTCTCTTAGAGGATGCACCATTCTCCTTATTCTTTCTAAATATATTAATGAGAATTTTAAGATCAATTTTTCCTGTTCTCTGAATTGTTTTTGTCTCTTTTGGGCTCATCTTGATCCTTCTTTTGCTGTGTTTTGAGCTTCTGTCACGTGTCTAGTGAGCATTTTGTCCACGTAGGTTTATGAGAAGAGGACTAGTGACAGCGGGCAGCTAGCAGGCGGTTCTGTCCATCCTGTTGGTCTGACGCTCCACAGGCCTCACCGTGGAGCGGGGGGGATGCTTGCTGGCTCCTTAGTGAGGACGGCTCCAGGGCAGCTGGATTCCCCGTAAGGATGTGCACTGTGTGGTAGGCAGACAGAGTGGGGGGCAGGCTGTGACTTACCTGCCTTCCTCCCTACCCTGTCCCCATCCACTTGGGGTTCATTCCCTCTGGCAGTGGGAGATTCAGAGTCTTTGCCTTCCTAGCAGGGCAGCATTTCTATTTTCTTCTTCACTCTCTCAGAAATTCAAGCTCTTCTTTGCTTCTTTTCAAGCCTGAGGGCATTTTTCAGGCCAGGAGCATGATGTCTTCATAAGGTGGTATTTGGTGCTTGGCTTTGGGGATGCAGTTCTCTTCTGCCACTGTATTTTCCCTTCGAGTCCCGAGTTTCTCTGGATCAATTCATTTCTTTCAAGTTGTTTCCTCATAGTGTGTTTGGTCTCCTCCTATCAATCTGATCCCATCTGTTTTCCATCTTCAGGAAGACCTCAAAATTTCATGCTGATGACTCTTTTTCTTATTTTCCAATGCCATTAGGAAATTGTTCTATATGAAAAAATGTATGCCATTTCTAGGATTTAGGAGTGGTCGAGAAGGAGAGTAGATAGGGCCAGTTTGCCACCTCGAAACAATCCATTGCTATTTGTATTAAAAATATTGACTCTCTGGGTTTTAATATTCAGCGGAGTTTTCTAGATGGTCAAGCATACCATGGGAAAGTAATCATCATTTTTTATTTCTAATATTTATAGTTCTTACTTGATTTTCTTTGCTAGTTGCATTGGCTCGAACTTCCATAACCATATTTAAGAACTGTGATGACAGGGCATCTTTACATCTTTAGTTTGTTTTAAATTTTGATGAAAATGCTGCTAGTGTTTTACCATAAAACATGCTTTGGGGTTGCTGTGAGATAGGTATTTTGATGAACTTACTTTTGTGTTACCAAACAATTTTTTTAAAAATCAGAAATGAACTCCCAATTTTGTTAGAGGCCTTTTGGATATCTATCAAAATGTACATGTGGATCTTGTTCTCTGGCCTATTACAATAGATTTCTGAATATTGTGTCATCCTTTCTGAAGCCTAGGAAGTGTTGCTAGGGGATGATCTTTCCTAAAATTGTAGGCACCATCCTTGACCTACTCACCGTGTAATTTCTTCTCTTCTCTGGAGAAGGCAGCCTTTCCTGGTAATATGCATTCATGTGTTCACATTGTGTCATGGGTGTATTATGGATGAGAGGAAATCAACCTAAAGTCCTTCACTCCATTGGATCTAAATGGTGAGCACTTAGTAAATTATTACGGAACTTAAGGGAACTATTTATTTAGTCTTCTGGGGTTTGTTGTAAAAATCCAAATATTCCAGGAGAGAAAATACTTTGAAAATATTTATAACCTATGACTCAGTTTTCTGCTCCTAGAGCAAGGCCTACAGCAAGGTGTACCAGATCTACAGAATCACCAAATATCCCAGGAAAAATAGCTTGTGTCCACTTCTTCATGAGAGTGTCTTCATTTGTCTATTTCTGTTATGTTTTGGAACATGGCTTTGTGCTAGGCCCTGTGGCTGGGGACTGACAGAGGTAGGAGGTGGAGGGGGTGCTCCTCTGAGGGGGTTGTGCATGGACCAGCTAGGAAACTACCTGTTCCTTTCACAACCATCCCTAATACACCACTTCTGAGAATCACCTTATAATCAAACTGTACGCAATTAAAACACTTCCATCATTATACAGCTATTATTTTAAACTCATTTATTTCATTCTAATCCAACTAAATATATATAGCTCCCAAATTTAAAACAAGTGTTGAAGATTGATGTCTGCTGAATGGAGGTGGGTTTCCTTTCATTTCAGCTTTCTCTTCAAAAATAACTTTTATGCTTTTCTGATTAGAAGGAAAAACACATGCCCATGAAATAACTTGGAAAATATACAATAGACATTAGAAGACAAATAATCTCACCCCTCCTAGAGATAATTGTTTGTTAACATTTTGTTATTTCCTTTCATTGTTTTATATACATATATATATATATTTTTTACAGAATTGGAATCAAACTGTAATCATAGTTTTCTGTTTCACTTAAAATTTTGTCCTGAGCATCTTCCCATCCTCTGAAATATTTTTTGAAAGCATGATTTCAATACCCCATATTCATAGCAGCATTAATTTAACCATTCTCCCACTCTTGGACATTTAGGTCAACTCTGTTTTTTGTTGCCAGAAGTAGCGTTTCAGCACAGTTTTGTCTTCGTCACTGATAACATTCTAGGTTTGTTCGAGGAGTGGAAAACTGAGTCATAGGTTATAAATATTTTTGAGACTTTTGATATGTAATGCCAAACTGCTTTCCAAAAAAATACTACCAACTTACAGCCTTTCTAATACTACATATAAGAATATTCTTTATCTGTTGCCAGCAGCAGATATTGTCATGAAAGGCACACGCATATGTACATATACACACACGTGTGCGTGTGTGTGGCCTATTTTATAGGCAGTAAATGTTGCTTCTGTTGTTCTAAATCAGATTGCACCCAAGACAAAAAATATAAAGGAAACTTGGGTGAACAAGATAAGATGAGTAAATGAGTCCACAGTGTGAGGTCTGGGCAGGAGAAGGGCAGGGCCTTCCTGGAGAAGGCGCCGTTGGCCTGGGTCCGAGAAGAGGCAATGTGTTCCCTCTCCTAATGTGCTCACATCTGGGGAGGCTTCGGTGTGAGCTCGCTCACCGCAGCTTGCCCCATCCAGCCCCATCCAAGCAGGACTCCCAACGTGCCCTCTGCTCCTCAGTGTCCTTGCCAGGCACGGAGAAGCCATCAGTGGCCTGGGGAGCTCAGTGGAGAGGAAAGAAAGCAGAGCAGAGCGGGGACAGGGTTCTCTCCGGGTGCTTCTTCTTGAGCAGAGGCCAGACTGTGCTGCTGGCCCCAACGTGAGTCACGGCCTGGTCCTCGCAGAAGCTGGGCACCTAGGGTGCTGGGCACCCAGACTTCATGTGACACTACCAGAGATGTCACGGGGAACTGCTTGTGAGTGGCTGAGGACAGAATCTGGCTTAATGCTTCTAACAAGTTAATGTTTGTGCTCATGGGCTCTGCGCACATTTAAGAATTAATTAAATCCTTTAAGGAAGTCATTTATGTTTGAGACCAAAGAAGACACTCAGGGGCCAGAGCTCCCCCAAAGAAGAAGCCCAATCACACAGCTCTGCGCCTTGGCAGGCCCCGCAAGACCAACTTTCCTGCAGTCGGATCCACAGTGCACTCAGATATCTTTAACCCGTTCTTTCCACAAGGCTCCTGGGGCGGCATATTAAACTCGAGTTATTTTCAATTTCATCTAAGGTGTCTCTATCCAATGCAGTTTCTTCAAAGTCTGCAATGTGGGATTCAAAATCTCTCAGCATCATCAAAGTCTTAGGAAAATATATTACTAGGAAGTGGAGCTGCTACTTGTGTGTTAATTACAACAAGCCCGACTGCTGCACAGATAATCTCCAGCGTCAGAAGCATCGCTCAGGCAATATCAGGAAAAACAAAATCTTTTTAAAAAACATCCTAAATTCTCTGTTTCACCCTTTGAGGAAAAAAGCGTGGTTCATTGTGCAGCTAAAACTCATCTATTTAGTTGTTCTTATAAAGATTTCACCGATATTTGAAACGTTCCTCTTTTGAAAGAGAAAAACCAAGGTAAATTTTCAGGATCCAGTCTCAGAACTGCTTTGTTATTTTCAGTCTTTCTCTGCTTTTTCAGAGGAAAGCCTGTGGATCACCCATTAGGGCCAGATTCTGGGTGCCAGGAGATTTTGACAGTGCTTAAGTTGATTGTAGGTATGTTTTTTGGATCGTTTCACTGTCTGTCCTTCACTTGTGAGCTGAATCCAGTGTTTGCAACACACAGGATTCTTCTCTCCCATGAACTTGAAGGAGAGCAGGCATCCCTCATGATGAGGTCCCCAGGGAAGGACCTGGAGACCAGTCACTGGCCAAGGGCTCAGGGGAGCCACGGCACCCTGTCCTCCCAGGAACAGAGAGCAGACCCATGACCCAGATAGCATTCGTGGGCTCTGGAGGCAATAAAGGTCAAAGAGAAGAATGTGGAGGGCCCAAGAGACAGAGAAGGGAGGAGTATATTTTCAAATTAAGTTTTTTTTTCTTTAATAGGGAGGAAAGGTCAGTTTATTCCCACTTACTTAGAACTTCTAAAGGGAGTCCTTATCAACTCTGATCTGAAGGTCCTCACTGGATAAAGAGGGCCTGTGTGGATTGGGAGAAGCCAGACATTGGGACGTCCACGGCAACTTCAGGGGATGCAGAGACTCCCCCATCAACTAGCTGAGGTCACAGGGTGAGAGACCTACTCTTCACTGCCCCCCGGCTCCCCAGAGGGAAGCTCCGCTGGCTCCTGTGTGTCCCCAACACCCTCTACCCTTGTCAACTCCCTCTATAAGAGAGAGCAGGCCTCAGGCCAGAGCCTGCTGCAGGCAGCAGTGCTCAGCCAGAATTTAATAACATTGTTCTCATTTTATTTATTTTTATAATTACCTTTAATTTAGAGCAAGCGATACAAATTTCCATTTAGGGTAATGATATAGTTTCTTTTTAAATGCATTAAAGTAAAAAATAGTGAATTAATTAAAAAAATATTAGCAGGGGTACAAAAACACGGCAAAAGCGAGAAGGTGGTTTTAATGCGGTGCAGCTCAGTGGTGAAAAGCGTGGGGAAGGGATCTGTGTTGCCTGCAACTGGGACACTGCATTTTTAAAAAATTTTCTGAAACAGATGAAGGGACCCTGAGCTACTGGAGAGTTTAGGATTTTAGGCAGCAGAGCTCTGAAGGAGAACCCCTGAAGATAAGACCCATTGACTCCAGAGGTTTAAAATGGATCCAAGTCTCAGGAAAACGCACCAGAAAGATCCCTGATAGAGCAGTCCCTCTCCTGAGTAAGACTGTTAGTTTCCTAGAAAGGACTAAGGGTTCCTGGCAAACCTGAGGACGCTATTGCCAGAGAAGAGCTTTACAAGATGTTAAGCAATATATGGTGGATTCTGATTACCAACCCCACCCCTCACCTCACCTTTCTCTAAACTGACACCTCCTCGCAGTACTACTTCCCTTGGGGCACTTACTGTATTTTTCCTGCTCTCAGTATTGATATCAGGCCAAGACTCTCGTCTCTTTCAGAGGAGACTTCTCCAGGCTCATCTTCACAGTCCTCATGTTACCTAACACATAAAGATGCTAATTCACTCCATCCATCCTTCCATCTACATATCTATCCATCCATCCTTCTATCAATCCATCCATCTACCCAAATATCCACCCATCATCCATCCATCAGTCCATCCTTGTTTTTGTCCCTCTATCTAGTCAATAAGTATTTATTGAGTGTTCTATATATTTCACCAGGTCTGCTGCAGTGCCCCCAGCATGCAGGTGGGCATCAGGGATATAGCAATAATAGGAGGAGACATTGTTTCTACCCTGACAAAATTTATGGTAATAGGGGAGGCAGAAATTAAAGCAGTGGCTGTTCTGTGCCAGAGTGAAGAAATGGATCTGGAAATCCCTTTCCTGTCTCACTGCCGGGCACTGGGGCTTGTGGAGTCCAGGGATCCTGGGGGTGAACAAGCAATTCTGTAGATCAGAGGTTGCACACACGGGTCCCTGGCCAGCTGGGTTTCTTGGAGTGAGATGACAGACACCGTAGAGCCTGCTCATCTGTCCCCAGCCACTGAGGCCTGCCCAGCCTGTGCGAAGGGCAGGCAAGGGCAGGGTTCCCTCCCGGGGGCTCCAGCAGGAGCAGGGCTGGCAGCCACAGCATCTGTGGCAGGGCATGGGGCAGGGGAGTGGTTGCTGCAAAGGGCGGCAGGAAGATGGGGGCAGGTGGGCGAGTGGACAAGCAGGAACACGACTGGTATTTGAGGGGAGGCCAGACTCCCTGCCAGCTGACAGAGTGTGGCCTCTGAAGCTAGACATGGAGCAAGTTTCCCAGGGCCTGGGTTACACATTCTCCACCCGGTCCCGTGTGCTTTGCCAGGGGCCTGGGTTGCCTCCTTGCTGGCTTGAGTGCATGCTGCAGGGGGGGAAGGATTGCTCCAGGTGGCCACCCTGCGGCTTAGCTAAGGCCAGCCTAGGGACACTGTCTCTAGGCCTCAGGGATGGCTGGGGATGAGGCCTGGCTGCAGCTCATTTTCATTCTCCCTTTAGTACTCCAGGATGCCCCGCTTCAGGTTCCATGTGTCGGATGCCCTTGTATCCCTGGCATGCACACAGGAGGCTGCAGAGGGCCCTGTGCTTTTAGAGCAGGAGCACTGGGTGTGAGTCTGGTCTCTCTGGGGCTCTCTGCACAGTGAAAAGGAGGCCAGGAATCCTTACAGTGCAGGGTGGGCAGGGAGAGCAAGGGGAATGAGGTAAGTGAGGAGGTGCTCTGTGAACCACAGAACGCGGAACACTCCAGGGCTTCACTTTCCTTCATCAGCCAGTAGACATCTTTATTGAGTGTACATAGTACAGTAGGTTGAGCACTCAGATTACGGGGCATCTTTGGAATCTCAGGAAGCTGGGGGGCATCCCTGGGATAGTGACGTTTGGCTGTAGATCTGCAAGGTGCAGATGTCGGGGGAGGAGGATTGCTACAGAAAGAATAGCACGTGCGAAGGCTCTCTGCTGAGAGAACCTATGAAATCCACACAAACCTTCTGAAGGCTTCTGAACTATCATGAGTAAACAGATAGAATCATTTTTCCTTGAAGCAAACAAGAAAAGCCCTATGGGAAAGACCCAGTGGTGGAATTCCAGATCCCTTGGCAAATGGCAAGGAGACAGCTGGGCAGGGTGAGAAACACATTCTTGGTGCCTGTTGTAGAGGCTTATTTTGTGTTCAGGGAAAACAGGAGAAGGCTCAGTCTTCCTCCTCCCTTCACACCAGACAATTCTACAAGAGCCCAAGCCAGTGTGTGGCTTGGGATTTCAGGGTGTGCATGGAACCTTCTGGACATTCCAGATCTAGATTTGAATGAACTCAGTGAAAGAGAGCAAAGATGAGAATAAATTGTCATGATTCTGGGGAGGGGACTGGATGAGCAGAAGAGAAGCTGAGAGGTGGGGTGGCATGGGGTGGACTGGAAGAGAGGATGGGGTCTTTCATCAGCCAAGACTCATCTGGTTTCAAGTAACAGAAAATCCATCCCAAACCAGCTTAAAGGACCAGGAGAGGCAACTGCAAAGTATGTAAATGCTTCAGCTTCAGGTGTCATTTGATCCAGGAGCTCAAATTATGTTACTTAGTGGCTGACTTCTCTCTTCTGCCTCCTTGGCGCTTGTCCCAAAATGCTACATCTCCACCATCAGCAGCTTCAGACTCTTGGTAGCAAAATGGCTGCTAAAGCTGCAGACCTCTCTGGAATGTGTCTGAAGCACCTGTAGCTCACTAACAAGCCCTAGTTCTCACTCTCATTGGCTGGCATTAGGTCATGTGCTGAGCCTTGAATTTATCACCAAGGCCAGGGTTTGGAATATTCTGATTGACTCAAATGAATCCCACAATCAGGATCTGAGGTTTGGCTGCATCCCACTCGAACCCCAGGACTAAGGAGGAAGAGAGGACTTCCCCGATGCAGGGACAGTGGTGAGCGTGGGTGGAAGGAGATGAATGCCTGTCCAAGTGTCTGCAGTTGGAGGAGGAGTTTGCACCTGGGTAACTCTGCCCCCCAGTGGTACGGGCAGGAAACCAGCCCCATGAGTGTGCAGAAGTCCCGGATCCCAATAAAAGTCATGGGCGTGCGAGTGGTATTTATGGGAAGCCCCTTCCCAGACAGAGAGCTGGCTTCCCCCTCCCAGCAGAGCTATGGTGGTGGGGCCAGTAACATACCCCAGCTGGGTGTGGCTGTGGGAGGCCCCTCAGAGGTGATCTACCTTGGCAAGATCTTTGTCACACTCTAGGGAGCTACAAACAGGTAATGCTTGGCTTCCCCAGGCCTGTATTATGAAAAGCTTGAGTTACAAAACGCTCTGGCTATTAAAAACCTGCTACTGACTTTAATGGCAATAAAATATCTGCTGTTTATGAGTAATTAGCCACTTCTGAAAAAGAGCTCTATTCCTTTAAATTTATGGGGTGCCTTGATTTATGCATTTCATGGGGGGATGTCTTGTTACATCACATCAACCTGATGTAATTTGATGCAAATCAAACACATGAACGAGCGAATGGAAACATACTCTCCTGCCTCCTGAAGACTGTTTCTAAATGGTGGGTATCTCTGGCCTCTGCTCCATCTTAATTCTTCTTGCTTTCTCAGGAAAGACTTGGGGAGATCCTGAGCTTCTTCCATCCTGAGAGTGCTGGTTGCAGCCCCTGACCGCCTTCCTCACACCCCTGAGGGTGGCATAGACTCAGCAGCAGCTGGTTCATGAGCTTCACGCCGTGCTCCAAGCTCTGCAGAGGCTGGGAGGCCCCAGGCTGCCAGACTTCCTGACTGTACGGACCCCAAGACTGGTCAATACACACAGGACATGATATAATCAAGTGTCTAATTTTATATTATCTAATTGGAGAAGGAATTATGAAAAAAAAAGAGAGATTGATGAGTTTGGGATCTCGTGGTGGAAGGTGTATTATGCAAGTCTTCTGGTAGCTGCTGGCCCCAATTTGGCTGCTGAGGGGACAGAGGCAAAGACATTCCAGAATTTGTTGGTTGCCCTGCCCATCTATTTATTTGTGCATTATTTGTTCTTTCATCCACTCAGTCAGCCAGCCAACACATACTTAGCACCTACTAAATTTCTTGATTGCTTAGGAGGTAACTAAGGGAAATAAAATACAGACACATATCTACTAATTTGCTATGTAACTTTGGGAGGGGTCATCACTTATCTTCTGGCATCAGTTTACCTATCTGTTAAATGGGCACATCAGGCTAAGTGAGTAGGAGCTGGATGATCTCTGAGGTTTCCCTAGTTTTGCCACCCTGCTATCATCTGTGCATCCCTTCCCTCAAGAAGCACATCTGTGAAAAGAGAGAAGAGATGCCAGAGCTCATGCATGGAGTAGAGACACGCTCCCCAAGCGCTTGAGGAGAAGGTGCAAAGTGAGACTGGATGAGGGTGGAACGGCCATTTGGTGGACGTCTTTGGCATGAATTCTTGCTTGTGGCACAGGGAAAACAGTGTGGTTTGGTCTCTGCCTTAAGTGGAGAGAGCCCATGGGAACAGGAGAGAGCGCACTGAAACAGGCTGGCATCAGGCACGGGGCCACGGTCCTCAGGAAGTGGAGCCGGGTAGTTGGGTCCAGCCATACCCACCACACACAAGCCGCTGCCCAGCAGACTGGCTTCCTTGGCAGGGCTCCGATGCTTTCTAATAGCTTCCTCTGGGTATGGCAGAAAGTGTGAGCTTCGTCTTCTCACGCTGAGACCTCTTCTTGGGAAAGCACTTTCTAGAAGGCTTACCTTCCCAGGCTGGCTTGCTTGAAGCCACAGTTGATGGTGTTCAAGATTCGCACTGTAACTCTGAGTCCTTCCTTTGGAAGGAAGCTGTGGCTGGAGCAAGGTGGCCTCACCGTCCTCCACGCTCCGCCTTGGCTGCGCCATGGTTTCATGGAGAAAGTTATGGGTTCTCCCAAGGCCTGGGCATAGCCTTTCCTGTAATGACATTAAAATGGAGCCTTGCTATTGTTTTGAATCTTTTTTGCTTTCTAGTCAGGAGTGACATTTTTATGGTTATTAGCCAAATTCCATTTTTTCTGTGAATTGCCTGTTTCTCATGCCTTTTGTCCAGATTTCAAATGGGGGTGTTCAACTTTTCCTCATTAACTGCAAACACTTTTTAAAAGAAAGATAAGGTGATTAACCCTTTGACTACCATACAGGCCTGGAGAGCATCTGACTTCCGGTGGAGGAGGATGGTGACTGCCCAGGACTGCTTGGTTGTAGGCGTGATGGAGACTGGGCAGTGTGGACCTGTGGATGGCCACTGAGGTGGTAGAAGAAGAGACAGCAGGGGTAGCCTCTACACAGAGCTCCTCCCCCCTGTGCCAGATGCCACTGCAAGGACTTTATATAAATTACTGGCCTCCATCTGAAGAACTGTACAAAACAGATCTTCATGACCCAGATGATCACAGTGGTGTGATCACCAACCTAGAGCAAGACATCCTGGAATGCGTAGTCAAGTGGGCCTTAGGAAGCATCACTACGAACAAAGCTAGTGGAGGTGAGGTGATGGAATTCCAGTTGAGCTATTTCAGATCCTAAAAGATGATACTGTGCAAGTGCTGCACTCAATATGCCAGCAAATTTGGAAAACTCAGCAGTGGCCACAGGACT
The DNA here is from genome assembly GCF_054371585.1 of Giraffa tippelskirchi. Taxonomy (NCBI): domain Eukaryota; kingdom Metazoa; phylum Chordata; class Mammalia; order Artiodactyla; family Giraffidae; genus Giraffa; species Giraffa tippelskirchi. The sequence continues at coordinate 21,021,412 of NC_137281.1, read as the reverse complement.
GGAAAAGGTCAGCTTTCATTCCAATCCCAAAGAAAGACAATGCCAAAGAATGCTCAAACTACCACACAATTGCACTCCTCTCACACGCTAGTAAAGTAATGCTCAAAATTCTCCAAGTCAGGCTTCAACAATAAGTGAACCGTGAACTTCCAGATGTTCAAGCTGGTTTTAGAAAAGGCAGAGGAACCAGAGATAAAATTGCCAACATCCGCTGGATCATCGAAAAAGCAAGAGTTCCAGAAAAACATCTATTTCTGCTTTATTGACTATGCCAGAGCCTTTGACTGTGTGGATCACAACAAACTCTGGAAAATTCTTCAAGAGATGGGAATACCAGACCACCTGACCTGCCTCTTGAGGAACCTGTATGCAGGTCAGGAAGCAACAATTAGAACTGGACATGGAACAACAGACTGGTTCCAAATAGGAAAAGGAGTACATCAAAGCTGTATATTATCACCCTGCTTATTCAACTTATATGCAGAGTACATCATGTGAAATGCTGGGCTGGATAAAGCACAAGCTGGAATCAAGATGGCCAGGAGAAATATCAATAACCTCAGATATGCAGATGACACCACCCTTATGGCAGAAAGTGAAGAAGAACTAAAGAGCCTCTTCATGAGAGTGAAAGAGGAGAGTGAAAAAGTTGGCTTAAAACTCAACATTCAGAAAACTAAGATCATGGCATCTGATCCCATCACTTCATGGCAAATAGATGGGGAAACAGTGGAAACAGTAACAGGCTTTATTTTGGGGGGCTCCAAAATCACTGCTGATGATGATTGCAGCCATGAAATTAAAAGATGCTTACTCCTTGGAATAAAAGTTATGACCAACCTAGACAGCATGTTAAAAAGCAGAGACGTTACTTTGCCAACAAAGGTCCATCTAGTCAAGGCTGTGGTTTTTCCAGTGGTCATGTATGGATGTGAAAGTTGGACTGTAAAGAAAGCTGAGCGCCAAAGAATTGATGCTTTTGAACTGTGGTGTTGGAGAAGACTCTTGAGGGTCCCTTGGACTACAAGGAGATCCAACCAGTCCATCCTAAAGGAGATCAGTCCTGAGTGTTCATTGGAAGGAACTGATGTTGAAGCTGAAACTCCAATACTTTGGCCACCTGATGCGAAGAGCTGACTCATGGAAAAGACCCTGATGCTGGGAAAGATTGAAGGCGGGAGGAGAAGGGGACGACAGAGGATGAGATGGTTGAATGGCATCACTGACTCAATGGACATGAGTTTGGGTAAACTCTGGGAGTTGGTGATGGACAGGGAGGCTGCAGTCCATGGGGTCGCAAAGAGTCAGACACGACTGAGCGACTGAACTGAACTAAACTGAACCGATCCTCCCAATAATCTTATTATTGCCCTGTATCACAGATGGGTAACTGAGAAAGTACCACCTTGGAGCTCGTGGGCCTTCAGATCTTTTGGAATAAGACCCAGTTCACCTTTGGCAGTGGAAAGCATGTATCATGTCATACAGAGTCCCAGGAAAGAGTTTCCTCCTGGGCCCCAAAGATTTCACTAGCCACCAGGCCGTTGACTATGGGTGCTTCTGAATGCTGTTTGCTGCTTGTTTGGATCGTACCTCCACACCAAGCTCCTGAAGCTGAAAAATGCCCTGTGCCTTCCGAAAGTCTGTCCTTTGGAAGTAACTCTGGTCCTCCTGAGGCGAGGGTGGGGAGACACTGGTGTCCTGATTGTGACAATCAAGTATAGCCTGTCCAAGGTGGGGGACGGACCAACTGCATGCTGATGGCCCCGGACACTAATGGCATTTTCTCCTTTGTGAAAAGAGAAACGTTCATTCTCAATGTCTCCCCTAGAGTTCAGCATCAGTGAAGTTCAGCTCCAGTCATTCTGTGATTGGTGATGGTTCAGGCTCAGAGCTTGGCTGGGAGATCCCTCCTTGTCACGTGGGCCGCAGCAGCAGGACAAAGGAGGAGCGGCAGTAGCTGAGGATAGTGGCCCACCTGGCCGGCCTCTACCCGGTTTTGGTGGATGCTTGGGAAGCTGTGACTCACAGAGGGGAAGAGCCAGGCCAAGAGCTGTCTGGGCTGAGGTGCACGTGTGGTTCCAGGGAGTGGAGGGGGTGGAGGCTCTGTCCTAACAGGCGGGATGGGCTGTTGTCTGGAGTGTCCAGACCTGCTACACAGGAGATGCCCACTGGGAGAGCAGGTGTGTGCCCCTGCCCTGGGGGGAGTCAGCTACGTGCACCTCCCCTCCACCCCCAGCTTGGTGTTCTAGGCCTGGGAAGGTTGCTCTGTGGGGTGCACGTTGCCAGGAGAAGGCATTCTGTTGTGCTCTAGTGGCTCCCTCACTCCTAACTGGGGGGGCTGATGTGTTCCCAGGGTCTGGGAAGGAAGTGTCAACAGAGGTTCAGAGTAGGGGCGAGGGGAGTGGCGGTGTCCTCCTGGCAATAGACCCGTTCCGAGGGAGATGTGGTCATTGCCCTCTGAAGCCTCCAGGTCTCCTGACCCTTTTGTGAGTGAACAGTACTCAGATGTTATCAGTCTCTGTGGCTGATGTTTTGGGTCCTTGTGCCCTCTTGCTGGGGAGCAGTCTGAGTCTTTTCTCTGCAGAGCCTGGCACAGTACCCAGCTCATGGTATGTCAGCAGGAAATGCTGAATGAATGAATGGATGGATGGGTGTTTTCATGAGCAGGTAGACTGAAGGAGGCAGAGCAGTCAGAAGCATTGTGGGTTTATAAAGAGCAGGTTGAAGGGTTTGGAGTCCATTCAGCTAGAATCTGTAGGTACATATTATGTGCAATCCCTTCTGTTTGGATCAGATATTGGTCCCTGGAGATCTTAGACAGGATGGCAGTGGTGAGACAGGGACCCAGATAATCCACCATGAGACAGAGTGGCATTAGCTCTTCATAGAAGGTGTGAAGGCTGGGGTTGGAGGTGGCTGCATGGACAGTGACATTTGACATAAGGCTCCATCCATGGAGCAAACTTCTTACCTGGCTTGTGCCCTGAGGAGCAGAGAGCGTGGCCTGCCCTGGTGGCCCAGGAGTGGCCTGTGGTCTGTCTTTCTCCCCTGGGTCCCCTTCTCTCCTCCATGAGAAATGCTGTGCGCCAGGCCTGCAGCATTTGTTGCTTGGTCTGTAAATTCATTCATTCATTCCCTAATTCAATCATCTATACTTTTGGCAAGTATTTACTGAGTGCATCCTCTGTGCCTGCCTCTGTGCCAGTGCTGGAGGTGCCCTAGTGAAGCCGATGGACATGGTCCTTGTCCTCAGGGGGCTTCTGGTCAAGTACACAAACAGAGCCAACCCAGCGTGAAAGCCACTGTAAGGAGGAAACGGTCAGCCAGGAGGAGCCCTGTGGAGACAGACACCAGGGTTCCACCCTGGGCCCGGGGCATTGAGGACAGTCTCCTGGGTGAAGTGGCATTTAATTTACCCACAGAGGACAGGGCACAGGGAACAAGTGGACAGGGCAGGGAGAGTGTGCCAGACAGAGGGACTGAGATGCACATAAGGGCGGGAAGGCCCCTCATCTGCTCGCTCAGAAAAGGGAGTCTGCTCTCCCAATTCTGACAGGTTTGAACAAGAGTTGGCAGAGGGTGCTCCCCCCCAGGTGGTGCTGGCGGTAAAGAATCTGCCTGCCCATGCAGGAGACATAAGAGACACGGGTTCGATCCCTGGGTCGGGAAGATCCCTTGGAGGAGGGCATGGCCCCACTCCAGTACTCTTGCCTGGAGAATCCTGGTGAGCTACAGTCCATGGGGTCACACAAGGTTGGACACAACGAGTGACTTAGCATGCACACACACGTTCTGTCCTCAAGCACGTGTGAACTGCTGGAAATTCATCCTCTTCCCTGGAGCCCACCTGCATGTGGTGGACACCCATTGCTCGGATAAGAGCCTGGCCCAGCCTTCCCTCCTCTCCCAGGAGTCTGGCTTGGCAGAAGCGGGCCAGGCAGCCTGGTGACCTGTACAGGAGCTGGAGATGTTGAACTGGGGATCCTAAGGGCCACAGAGGAGTGAGGTCCTGGCTTGGCCTTGACTGGGCCCCATCTACTGGTCTGAGCCCAGTAGTTGCAGGCAGCAGAGGCCCCACTGGTGCGCCCGGATTTTTCCTCGGTAAGGATTGTGTGTACTTAGGAGATGATGTGTATCTGAGCTTATGTCTTCGACAGGTGCCCCTGTGAATGAATCTCCCTGGGCTGGCTTCTATGAATATTTCACAGTCAGGCCCTCTTTGATCAGTCTTGCATATGTGCATTCTACATTATATTTAGTTTTGCACTGAATCAAATCTGAGGCTTCTGTGAAATGAAAATAAACTGTTCGACACAATTTCATAGTCCAGAAGGGCTCAGACTTAAACGACTTTAGTCAGGGGTGAAAAGGTGATGAGGTGTAGCTGAGCACCCTGCCCTCTGTGGGGCATCCTGTGGGTCCCACTCCCCCAATTGTTCTAGGGCAGCAGCTCTGTGCTGAGGCTGAGCAGGGAGCCAAGGTAGGTTAGTAGGGGATTAAATATCTAACTTCCTGTCATGACGAAGTCTGTTTAAAAAGGAAATGAGAAAGCCAGTGAGAGAAATAATCAATACACTTCATGACAACTGCTGGTATCTTTCTCAGTTTTGTGATATTTCAAAGTTAAGGCAGTCACTAAAAGCTTATATATATAGTTTTAGTTGCTTTCCCTGATGGGGTGGACACAGTTCAGATAAATCAATTACAGCAAATTAGGGTATAATTTCCTTCCCAAATCATCCCATCTGGGAGGAATGGAAACACCACTTGATGGCTGAGATACTAGGGGGAGAGGCCTGGGCTGTGGCTCACAACATGCTGTCCATTTTTGTGATACTCTAGGCCATCTTCCTCTCCTGCACTGTGATCATCAGAAGCTAGAGGACAGCTCTGAGTAGGACTGGGTCCTCCAGGAGCTACAGACGGGGCTGATAAAATGCTTACTCTCAGAAAGCCCCACAGCAGAAGAAGTGTGACCTCTGATAACCGTGCAGTATGGCACCACTAATGTCTTAACTGTTCCAGAGAAATAGCATGGGAGCTATGGGGATTGAGTGATCGCCTCCAGCCTGGGGAAAATCTAGGAAGGCTTCTTGGAGGAGGCAACATCAGGAAGGAGCATGGAAGGTAGATTTGGGCTGCCACCCTTGGAGAGGCTTGGGTGGGCTGCCAGGATTTTTGCAGTGGTCCTTCTACTTGTTTTGCTGTTACAAAGAGGAAGGGAAGAGACCTATGCCTCCTTCCAAACTCTTAAGTATCCTTTTTTTATCTCATGCAGGGGTAACCCTCACCATGGTGAGAATTTCAGCCCTTACATGTTTGGTTTCTGGTCCAGGAGTTTATTTTCACCTTCTATTTTTCTCAAAAAACGAAGATTTTGAAGAATATTTATCTCCTCTGACCCACATTTGGTAGAAAACTGCTCATGTGTCACAGCAGTGCTGTGAGGCATGTGTGTTATGTGATGACTCCAGTGGGGGCTTCTTGAGCCCCTGTTTTGCCCCAGATATAAACTCCATGCTCCATAGATTGACACTGAAGTCTGCGCTTGGCCACACCCTCCCAATAACATTCTATGCTGAGGCCCCATGTTGCACACGCTGACCCCTCTGTCCCACACACCCTTCTCCCTCTTCTCTGCTTATTCCAGGCTCTTCCCAGGTGTTCACCTCACTGATCTTTCATCCCTTCTCCCCGCTGCATCCCTTCTCCACCTCTCCCAGCCTCACAGCATGTTGTCGAGTCCTCATTTCAGCATTGGACCCTGTTCTGTGGTCTCCATTCATTTGTTTCCCTTCCATGAGTTAGCTTCAAAGGCAAGACCTGGTCTTGCTTGTATATCTCTCTGTAGGCATTAAGAAGTGTTGTTGAGTGATGTGAGGTCCACTTTACAGATGCACCAAGAAAGTTGGCAATGGGTGAGTCTTTATTAACCACCTTTATGTGCTTTGCTTGTGCCTTGGTTATGTCCTTCACCTCTCAGCATTTACTGTACTCCTAGATGAAGGTCTTTTCTGGATCTTGAAGGCTGCTGTGGTCAGCTTCTGAGAAAGGTTACACAGAGCACAGTCCTCTGTCATTTAAATGCCACTTTCTCTCTCCTGCAAATCCATTTGCCTTCTCAAAATCCTGTAAAGTGTGTAGGACAGTTAATATCAGCCCATTTTAGAGACAAAGAAACTGAGGCTCCGGCAGGTGCCCAAGGTCAAACAGATGTCAGTGGAAGAGCTGAGGACTAGATGCATGTTAGTGGTCTTTCCAGTGCTTTCTCTTTTCTTACTCCAGTCTAGTTGGGAGAATAACCCACCCCACACAGGACAGAAGCAGGTGGACTAATGTATCCACTCTTAGGGATCTTAAGAAAACAAGATAATACAAATAAGTGGTTGTGTGACCCTCCCCCAACCAGCGATTGACAGATGTGGCGTTTCTAGCCCCAAAGTGCCCTCCTGCACCCACCCCAGTGTGCCAGCTCCCAGGGGTACTTTCCCTGGAATATACTGCCTGTTTCTACTCTGGGCACACGTGGCTATGGGGCTCTGGTTCCTTGGCTTCCTTTGAGCTTTCCCGTGAGCAGAGGCTTCCTTTGTTTCCACGTATTTCACAAAGGAAGGCGCTGGCATCTGTTAGCATCCAGCCTAGCAAGACTGAACATCGTGTGGACATCAAGGGAGCAGCCTTCCCTCCAGCATGTCCTGCTTGGGCTCTGGAGTCAGGCTTCCCAGCTGTGTGACATTTTGACGCTTACATATTCTGAGCCTCAGTTTCCTCATTTATCGTATTGGACTAGTGTGGTACCTACCATCCTAGGTTCTGTAAAGCCAAATGAGATAAAGGTTGTGAAGTACCTAGCACAATGCTGGTGCTGATGAAGTACCTAGCACAATGCTGGCGCTGATGCACGCTGCTGCCATGAAGAGGAGAACGATGATGAGTATGAAGAAGATAAGGATTTGGATTCTGCGGCCTATGTAAGTGGTGAGTGGTGGCTGCAGTGAAGATGGTGATAATGACAATTATTGCTGTTTCCTTCGAGAGCTCTCTCTGCCTGACAAGTCCACAGTCTTAACAACTACCCCACACGAGGTTGATTCCATCCCCTGTTTGCCTGGCTTTGTGTGGGGTGGGCAGATAGTGAGCCAGGAACTGCTGACCAAAGTCTGCTCTACCGGAGAAGAGGACCAGGGGAGCTCTTGCTGGATGTTTTCATTTTTCATCTGATGTGCTCATTATCTGTCTTCAGTTCTGGGCTAGTTTCAACCTATCCAAAGGCCAACATGCTGGAGAGACCTCTTGGCCTCTGAGAATTTTGGAATCATCCAAAGTCTTCAAAGAGAGGTTACTTTTTTCTTCTTCTTCTAAGTCCTCCAACTCTTGTCCCACCAATACTGAAACTGCCTGGGCTTCTGTGGGACCACTCAGTTCAGCCGAGTCCTGCTCCCCTTTACAGGCAGAGACCGCCCTGACACTTTGGCCAACATTCCACCCAGAAGGGAAGGTTGGGGAGTTTGACCATGCTCTCCAACTTGACTCTCCTGGTTACACAGTCGCCATACTCTGCAGCCTTATTTGAATATCATATTTTCATTAATAAATTCAGCAAGGATTTAACTGTTTCTGGCCCTGTCTCATAGCATTGTCTACACATCAGTCAAAACAGAACGGGTCACCCGTGCTGCTCTCCTGTTTATCTATTAATCATCTGGCAAATAAACCACTCAGTATCCTGCCCACCTCAGTAATGTTTGTGATGTAATTTGTTTGGATGCCCAAATGTCACCAGCGTTGATTGTAAGAGATGAAAAAATGTACTTGCTCAGCATCACAAGCTCTAGGCCAAAATGTAAGCATGAAATCTCTGGTTTATTTTTGTAATAATGTTTACAGCTGTTTAATGACCCTGAAAAGGTTCAGTAGTCTGGTGTTCTGTATTTCAGAACAGGAGTGTATTATGCTTATAACAACCTTGGTTAAACAGTTTGAGCTACAACAATTGGAAAAATGGTATTTAATAAGAAGCCATTGTATTCTAGGTGAAGTTGTCTTAATTACTGCTTATCTCAAGTGTTAAGAAAGCAAGGTGCATTGTGGGGAAGGGCCAAGGGTCGTTTGCACCCCCCAGGAAACAGGGCCACCTACTGCCAGAACTGCCTCCTGTGACATGATTTGGGGGTAAAACCCACAATGGTGTTTGTAACCCTTGTTGTGAACCCAAGCCCCCCACCCCTTGCCCAGCCACTGGGGGTATTGGTCTCCTGCAAGGTTTCTGAGGCAGTGCCTTTACCTCATTGATAAAAAGGGAATATTTAGTTGTGCTTGGCTAGACAACAATATTTGATTTTTAAAAATCCAGTTGAAATGGTTATTTTGAAAGTCATTTTATTTCCCAGCTATTCTTTTTCATGGTATAAGGATAAAACTCCTTCATGCAACTTACTGGCAAGATCTATATTTTTTGGGCTATTCATAAGATTACGTTTTTTTTTTTCTGTGCTAGCAAAATGAAACTGTGTTTTTGTGTAAAATTTATTTAGACTCCTAGCAGCTGGCATTTCTGGTGTCCTGATAGTTTCAAATTTCATTCTGAGTGAAAGATACAATTAGGTTTTCTATTGGAAGAGTTAAGTGAAAACTTTTGTCATTGATATCACAGGAAATAGTCTTGAAGGCAGAAATGCAAAATCAAAATAACTATTAGCACCATCAAAGGCAGCTGAATGGCTCACGGTATCTGCAATGATGGGGGTGAGGAGACAGAATGCATTTTGATAATCTGTGCATCCAGTGGTGGGTTTCATATGCCGAGAATACCCTCATCATGAAATTGCGGAGCTCAAGGAGAAACCCTCTAGCCTTCAGAAGCTTTCAGCTGGGGCCCCTGCCTGTGTTCAGCGGTGGGTCTGGTGTTTCCAGGTGAGGAATGCCATGGTGGCCAGGACTCAGGCCTGGGCCTGGGTCTTCCTTAATATGGACAGTAGGGTTGAGTGTCCCCAACCCCCACCACGACCCTGGGCTCAGGATAGATCGGGACTAGGGCAGGATGTGCGGTGTTTCCATGTTGGAGGGCTGACACATCCGATTCGACCATTCAGAGCGTCCCCTTCCCAGCCTCATCTGGCTGCCTGTCCACAGTTCAGTCAATTCCATACCGTTTGGTTCCTTCCATTAGTCATCCAGGGTTTACTGATCTTCCTGCTACGCTTTGGGCTGGGGCCATGAGCTGACGGCTGGGTGAGCTGTCCTCCATGCTTAGTAGTTTGTTTACTGCTTTTTCATCGTGCTAAGGGTTTTCCTACCGAAGTGAGACGGTTAGGTGGGTTATTGTATATGTTCCTCAGAAGGTCCCAGCTGCCCAGTTGCCTTCAGCCCAGGGTCACGCCCTACCCTGTAGTGGCTCCTGGCTTCTTAGTGTGGGTCCCTCAACGGCTGGAACACAGGGTGACGGCTCCAGAGCCAGGGCTGGGGAGTGAAAGATGGGTTGGTACTCGGGATAAAGTGCTCCCAGGTTATTAGTGACCATGTGGGGCAGTGTTGTCTGTGGAGTGTGTGTCTGCCCCCTTTGTCAGGACAGGGGAGTGTCTGCCAGGGACACTGACCCACGTTCACTGCAGTTCTGCGAGGAAGCATTGTGGTCCCAAAGGGAAGGCGTCCTCCCTGTGCTTGCTCCCTGAGAGCCGGGGGAAAGGAGAAATGCCACCTTCTGCCAGAACCACGAGCCCCTGGAGGCAGCCCCACCTTCCAGTCCCTGAGCTCTTAGGGCTGCATTGGATCCAACCCTTTATCAGTATGTTAAGTGATCCCTTAGTTTCCCAGGGATTTCTTATATTTCTTGCTAGAGGAAATTCACTTAGGGGCTTGCTGCCCCTCCGCTAACACAGTCTTATTCCTGTACACACACGCTCAAGTACACACACACACACACACACACACACCCCTATATACCTCAATTGCAATGGTTTCTCCTTTCTCTAAACTTTGAATTCGGTCTCTCTGTGGCCTTTTCATTGCTTCCCTCTTACTGAAGGCTTTGCCTGCACTCGCCCCTTTGACCCAGAAGCCCTTGAGGGCAGTTACATAAAGGCCCCGGGCAAGCATTTACTGAATGAGTGAGATAGGGGGTGAATGAATTCCGGATGGGTGAAGTGTCAAGGCTGGAGAAATTGGGGCTGACCCAGGTTTTGTGAGTCTCAGGCTGGGCCTGGGGCCAGCTCGTCCTGCCTCGGCTGCTTTGGCCCAGGGACAGCACACCAATTACCCCTTGCTCTTTCCAAGAACTCACACTCCCCTTTCTTGCTCTGAGTCTATCAGCTGGCATTGGCTGTGACTGACCCATGGCTGCGCCTGCACCTGCTCTTGGAATCACAGGGTGTCAGGTCTCACAGAGCATTCTGAGATGATGTCTGGGTTTGACCCTGCCTCACTGTGGGGCTCAGCACAGTCTTTGCTGGGGCTCAGTAGAGGGGCTGAGGGCCATAATCCTCAGAGCATCTCCTCCAGCTTTGCTGAAATTCTGGGTTCTCCCATGGACCCCAGGATGGATGATCAAGTTCTGAAGGACGTAATTGCTCTCTGTCTCCTACTGCCAGCAGCTGGGCCATCGGAGGTGATCCAAGCCCAGATGGCCACCGTGAGTACTTACAGTGAAAGTGCTGGTGGAGGGGCATGGTTCTCCCTTGGCTGCTTCTGGACCACCAGATTCTGGGTGGAAACCCAAGACCCTTCTGACTCTGACAGATTCAGATTGTTGGATGTTCAAGGACTTGTGCAAAAGCTGAATTTGATTTCCATGAAGTTGGAGTGAAAGTGTTCCTACTACAGGCTAGCCTTCGTTTATGGGCTGGGTTATAGGGTCTGTTCAATCATTCATCCATTCAGTTATAACGATCTGAACTTACAATGATCCAACTCTGCTCTAGGCTCTGAGGCTTTATTTGTGACTAAGGAAGACATGATCCTGCCTGCACATCTGCAAGAGGGTCAATGAGAAAACTGCACCCCCTCCTGTGATAAGTGCCCTGAAGAAGAAAGTAAGATAATGGGGTAGAGAGAGGCTTTGGGGCTTAAGTTTTCTGTGATGAGGTGGACATGGAGGGCCTTTGTGAGAAGGGGATATGTAGTTGAGACCTGCATGAGGGGACGGAGCATATTCTCAGCATATTCTCGAATATTCTGTGGTCAACAATGGCACCTGAAGACTGGTTGCTTAAAGGGTGTTTAAAAAAAGCTTTGTTGACTGTGGGGGAAAAAAGAATGAGCATAATAAAAGAATTCCATATTCAAACCTAACTTGAAAACTCCTCAAGTTCATTATTTGGCAAGTTGAGCTGTTAATGTACAGTATGACTGGGGGTGGGGGTTGTGGTCTTCAACTTGATGCTGCTCATCCAGCCTGACGTGCAGTCTTGCTGTATTGCATATTCAGCCTCCTCTCCCTCCTACTTAACTGGCGTCAGCTCAGCAGCAGTAACCTGAAAATAGTCCGTCTTCCTGGATTCATGTCTTCTGAGCAGGCCAACTGGGCAGCCTTTGGCAGTGGGCCATGCATGTTGGCTTTTGACTTTCCAAACTTCCCCAGAGCTATTGGGTGGAATTCTGAGCACTCCCAAACGGCTCTGGGGTTATGATCCGTGTTTGCTCAGGAGAGGAGCCAGAACAGCTGGATGGGGCTTGAAGGTGGTGAAATGGCTCTAGACAGGGCCCTTCTTGGCCCCAGTCCCCCTCTAGCAACTTCTCACACTGGGCCTGCTCCTCCTTGCTGGTCAGCGGGTGCCATGAGTGCTGGGGCTGGCCGGTCTTATCCACTAGTGCATCTTCAGTGCCAAGGACAGGGCCTGGCACACGGTGGAAACTCAGCAAGTCTACTGAATGAATGCAAGAATCTCCATGAGAAATTACTCCTTTCTGACCAGGCTCCAAAATGAGCTTTTTTCTTTCTTTCTTCCTTCCCTTCTTCTTTTTATTTTTTGAGTACAGACTGCCACCAGAGACAAATTGAAAGCATTCTTTTACTCCAGGTGACCACGTGCTTGTCTGTGTGTGTGAGTGTGTGTAGTTGTTCATGGATAGTTAGCCCTGCACCATGGTTGCAGTTTCTCTCCCTCCTGGAAATAAACATCATGTCTTTTTCTTCTCCTCTCTTGCAAGACAGACTCACAGCCTCTGTCCTCTTGCCAAGGAAGTCAGGTCTCCCGTTGGAGAACCTCCATCCACACACAGTCTGCCTGGCGGGAAGCCCAGTAGGCAGCCGACCCCACCAGGGCTGAATGTGCTTCCCCCACAGTTGAGCTCTGTCCCCACACGTCCCCCTGGGGAACTGCTTGGCCCAGGAATCAGTCCTGGCTGGGGTTAAGCCGTACTCCTGGACCACCTGGCTGGCCAACACATCTAATCACTGGAATACAAAGGGGATGGATATGCAATAACTGTTCCAGTGGCAGGAAACAAATTTGGACTCCTTCAAGTGGAAGACAGATCTGGAAATAGAAGGACCCCAGGCATGGATTCATTGCCTTTCAAAGTTGAGCTCCCCACATGCTCTGACTATTCCTTCTGCCCCATCCCAGAACGATCTGGCTTTAGCAATTCTGCATAGGCTGGAGAGGGGCAGAGAGGACTATTAAAGACAATTATGCAGACCTGCTTTGAGTGTTAGTGTTGAACAAACAGCTTTGAGTTCTAATTTTCTGCAAAACACATACTGCAGGTACAATTTGTACTCATTACTGTATATTGGGAAAGTTATTAAAAACACTCAAACTTGGTTGAGACTTCCTATGGCATTGTCCCTGGATTTTAATTGGTTTTTATCCAGTTCTATAAAAGATCTCTTTAAGCCCAATCAAAGTCCCTGCTGCAGATATCATGCCAGTTGAAGGACAGGGTAAGCCCACTCTGCGGTGTAAGTCTTTACCCCCTACCCAAATTCGAGCAGTCTCAACAATCCACTATGATTCCATCGTGAGATAATTTATACTTCTTTTGATGGGCACGGTTACCAAATAACAAAATAACAGTGTTTCGTAACAGAAGGGTTAAATCTTAATCTCTAAGGTTTGCAAAGCCGCTACTCGCAGTCTCCTTAAAATTTAATATACCTCGTTAATGCTTCCTTGCAAACACTGAAGGATTTTTATGATTATAATCATGTGTTACAGCACCTAGTACTGTTTCTAAGCAGCATACTAATCAGCTTAATGAGATATTACTGCACTTTTTGTTGACTAAAGCAAAATCCCTTTTATTGTTCTAAAGCCTGTCCTTTACTTTATTTTTTCCCAAAACATTATCTTGTTTTATTATGTACCAGTAAATATCGTGCCATTGGGTTGGATTTTTTTTTTTTTTTTTGCCAAATCATAAAATAATCTCTTTCATCTCTGACTGGCGAACATATTGAATATAGTAACCAGAAACAAAAGTTCCAAGTGAGTCAGTTTGGTCTTTCAGTTAAAGCCATTCTGCTCTATGACAGACTCTGAACTGAACCAACAGGTGTGGGTGCTAAAGGGGGGAGAGGAGGAAAAGTTTAACACGTAGACCCCTGATTTGTTATTAGGTGTCGAAAGTGGTAAAACATTAATAATTTAAATGTGAATGAATAATTGCAGTCTGTAAATAGAAAATACAAGGAAGACGATCTATCGCCAAAACAAATTGGAGGAGCAATGCCATATTGCATAATTGGCATTTAATAATTCATTTTTTTATTATTGTTTTTGACTATAATTCCTTAGCATTATTATGGGTAGGTAAGGCATGCAATGCAAATTCCCCACCAGCTGATGCTGTTGATTCACTGTGCCACGGTACCTGGCACAGATCTGAACTGTTTCTTTATTTTCAGGGATGGAAGAAGCCAGTCTGTGCCTTGGAGTGTCCTCGGCGGCGCCGGAAGCAGAGCCCCATCTGAGCGGCCCCGTCCTCAACGGCCAGTATGCCATGAGTCAGAAATTGCACCAGATCACCTCCCAGCTCAGCCATGCTTTCCCCGAGCTACATCCGCGGCCCAACCCCGAGGAGAAGACCCCCGCGCCTCTCGACGAGAAGGCCCACGTGCCCATGAGTGGCCAGCCCATGGGCAGTCAGATGGCGCTCCTGGCCAACCAGCTGGGCCGGGACGTGGACACCAGCCTCAACGGGCGAGTGGATCTGCAGCAGTTCCTCAACGGTCAGAACCTGGGCATCATGTCCCAGATGAGCGACATTGAGGACGACGCCCGCAAAAACCGGAAGTACCCGTGCCCGCTGTGTGGCAAGCGCTTCCGCTTTAACAGCATCCTCTCCCTGCACATGCGCACTCACACCGGCGAGAAGCCCTTCAAGTGCCCGTACTGCGACCACCGGGCGGCGCAGAAAGGGAACCTCAAGATCCACCTGCGGACCCACAAGCTGGGCAACCTGGGGAAGGGGCGCGGGCGGGTGCGTGAGGAGAACCGCCTGCTGCACGAGCTGGAGGAGAGGGCCATCTTGCGGGACAAGCAGATGAAGAGCAGCCTGCTGCAGCCTCGGCCCGACCTGAAGCCCCTGGCGCACGCCCAGCAGGCCCCGCTGGCCGCCTGCAATCTGGCCCTGCCCACCAACCACAGCACGCCCGACGTGGCCAACCCAGTGCCCTCGCCCAAGCCGGCCAGCGTGCAGGAGGACGCAGTGGCCCCCGCCGCTGGCTTCCGCTGCACCTTCTGCAAGGGCAAGTTCAAGAAGCGGGAGGAGCTAGACCGCCACATCCGCATCTTGCACAAGCCCTACAAGTGCACGCTGTGCGACTTCGCCGCCTCGCAGGAGGAGGAGCTCATAAGCCACGTGGAGAAGGCCCACATCACGGCCGAGTCGGCCCAGGGCCAGGGCCCCAACGGCGGCGGGGAGCAGTCGGCCAACGAGTTCCGCTGCGAGGTGTGCGGGCAAGTGTTCAGCCAGGCGTGGTTCCTGAAGGGCCACATGCGGAAGCACAAGGACTCCTTCGAGCACTGCTGCCAGATCTGCGGCCGGCGCTTCAAAGAGCCCTGGTTCCTGAAGAACCACATGAAGGTCCACCTCAACAAGCTGTCCGTGAAGAACAAGTCCCCCAGCGACCCCGAGGTGCCCGTGCCCATGGGCGGCATGTCCCAAGAGGCCCATGCCAACCTGTACTCCAGGTATCTCTCCTGCCTGCAGAGCGGCTTCATGGCCGCAGACAAAGCCAGCCTGAGCGAGCCCAGCCAGCTCTATGGCAAAGGCGAGCTGCCCCTGAAGGAGAAGGAGGTGGTGGGGAAGCTGCTGACCCCCATCTCCAGCATGGCCCACGGTGTCCCCGAGGGCGACAAGCACTCCCTCCTGGGATGCCTCAACCTGGTGCCACCGCTGAAATCCAGCTGCATCGAGCGGTTGCAGGCGGCGGCCAAGGCTGCTGAGATGGACCCTGTGAACAGCTACCAGGCTTGGCAGCTCATGGCCAGGGGCATGGCCATGGAACACGGCTTCTTGTCTAAAGAGCACCAGCTACAGCGCAACCACGAAGACACTTTGGCAAACGCCGGAGTTCTGTTTGATAAGGAGAAGCGGGAGTACGTGTTAGTGGGAGCAGATGGCTCCAAGCAGAAAATGCCTGCTGATTTGGTTCACAGCACTAAAGTGGGCAATCAGAGAGACCTGCCAAATAAGCTCGACCCTTTAGAAGGCAGTCGGGATTTTTTGTCACACGGGCTCAACCAGGCTCTCGAATATAACCTGCAGGGTCCCGGGAGCCTCAAGGAGAAGCCCACCGAGTGCCCGGACTGCGGCCGAGTGTTCCGCACTTACCATCAGGTGGTCGTACACTCCCGTGTCCACAAGAGGGACCGCAAGGGTGACGAGGACGGGCTGCACGGGGGCCCCGACGAGCGCCGCGGCTCGGGCAGCGACCAGGAGTCCCAGTCGGTGAGCCGCTCCACCACGCCCGGCTCCTCCAACGTCACCGAGGAGAGCGGGGTCGGAGGCGGGCTCTCGCAGACGGGGAGCGCCCAGGAGGACAGCCCGCACCCCTCCTCTCCGTCCTCCTCAGGTAGGTTGTTGGGGGAGATGGGGAACAGTGGCCAGAGCCAGGGCTCTGCCTACCCTGGGGCCCGATTCTGTTCCGGCCTCGGTGGGGAAGGGGCCTTGCTGCCCTTCAGGGTCCGCGCTGAGGTCACTGCGGCCTGGCACTCATGCTGCGCGGACCTGGCCTGTCGGCCCTGCCTTAAGAGAAGGCTGTCATTTTGACTCTGTGACCTTCCCTTGAGCCCTGGCCACCAGGAAAGTAAGTCAATCCTTCTCCCGTGTGGTGGAGAGGTGGCCAGTTGGTATGTTTGCCAGCGGGCATAGCCTACCTTGCCCCTAAGATTGCCTGGCCCCACTTCGTTCCCTGACCCCTATCCACCATCACCTCAGGAACCCAGGAGCTGCCGTTTGGCTCCATCCATGGAAGTGAATGTATAAGTTCAGACCTTCACGATCTATCCCACCAAGGGTATGCCCATCATTGTCTCATTTGGGCCTTTCAGTATCTCTTCTTAGACCTAACCTGTCTCTAGTCCCCTTCCAAAAGTACAGCTCGGTTCACCTGTCAGGTGTCTATAACCTGAAGAACCACACCATTCTCCTCTGATGGTTTGGAAAAGCACAGAGGTTTGAAACACAGATGCGCGACTTCATGTCTTAAATTGTACTGTGTTACACGGGCGATACAGCTTTGGGGTCTAAAATAGCAGAGCAGAAAATCTGTCATCAAAATGTCTGTGAAATGCTGAAGCTTCCTGGCCCAGTTTGAGGGGGAAAAAAAAAGAAAAAAAAATCCCACTACCCTAAGACAGCTAAATTAAAATCACTACCTAACAGCAGGTAAGCTTGTTGCCTTCATCCATATTTCCAAAGCCCCTTACTAATGGATAGTAAATTGAAAGTTATATCTCTAGCCCTTTATAAAGAAAGCATCTCGCTAATACTGTAATCATTCTGCAGCCTAACAACAGAGGAAATCATGCCATAACAAATACCCTGTTACTAATGGCAACATTGATTTCTGCAATCAGCCATTAAGTCTAGAAAATGAAAGACAGTTTGAGGCACCTCAAGGCACTGCATTGCCCACTGTTAAAGATGTGGCAACACCCTGGTGAGGGTCATTTTTTAAGTTTTTTTTTCCCCTTTTCTTTTTTTTTCCCTTCTTAGTTTCGATAAATATTTCAGTATTGGAGGCAATTCACTGCTACACTTATTAAGTAGATGCCAGCTTAGTTGTGTTGTTCTTGTCATGCATCAGTATTCCCTTCTTCTAGGACAAAATTAGTATTAAAATAAAGTGTGAGTCCGCTGGCTTATTATGAACCAGTAAAGAATTGTTAAGACACATAAATCTGCACTGCACATTCCAGAGATTCCGATAGCACTTAATGCCGCTGCTTAAACACCCATGAAACACACTGTCTACTCCTGGAGTCCTAGCCTCGTTTGCAATTCACTTCTGCTGAGACACTCTGGAAGCATCTGAGGAGGACTGCAGCACCACGGAGGGCTAGGCCACGTTGCCTGGAGTGACCACCGCCCAGAACTTGCAAGGCAAGGGTTCTCCAGTGTCACTGCCTGCTGGCGAGCGCTGAGGTGGATCTTTGTGCAGGAAGGCAGCAAAGTGCCAGGCGTCCCATTGTCAGGACGGATTACTTCCGGCTTCCTGTGAGGAGGTCCCCTCTCCTGGAGAGTGTCATCTCATGGTGTTTGGGTTGGGGACCTCTCTGGGGCAGAAAGCAGAGCACCAACTGGCTTTCCTAACTTTTTGGAGTGACGTGGAGTTAACACTGACAGATTTTCATCCGTCTCCCAGCCCCGCTGAAATGAAAAGGTCTCAGCAGAATATTCCGACACCAAATGTTCGGCTCTATTAATGACGTGTTTACCGTGTTTTTCTCACCTTCTGGCCAAGTGATAGCCTCATGCTATTCCTATCTCTGTTGTTTCCAAATCTCTATACTCTGTTGAAAGAAGTCCGTTTTGCTTAAAAGAACCAACTGGGCTTAGGACTCAAAGGAGAATTATACTTGACTCACTTTTATTTCCCTCATTGAAATATCGTACAGTTGTGAATACTGATTCTTTCATTTCTGGTTGACTTCTTTGTTTTCTTCATATTCAAATTAGACCCTTTCATAATTTTCTGACTAAGTAGGAAAATTGATGGCTTACCAATATGCAGCCTAAATCAGTCGCACGCCTGGGCCATTCAAGTTTTCCTGGGATTAGGACCCTTAACCAAATCGGGTTAGTCTTCCCTCTTATTTCTAACAGTCTGATTTGTATAAAGTGTGATTAAAATAAGCATTTAAATAAAAATCTTGACACAATAGGTATTTTATTATTACCTGTTAGAGAGAAACCTGCAAGGTGAAGGGGAGAAAAAAATCTTTAAGCCCTTAAGTAAAGAAAGAAGTACTTATTAAGGCTTCTATTAAGAAATAACTGCAAAAACACAGTTTTACAAATTTCTCAGACTGCATAACAATGTCGCAAAACTTAATTTGCATCACTTGATTCTTTTTTTTGTTGAAAACTGGGTCAGTAGGGCCTGAGAAACTATTTTTTCAGATCTTAACCAATGAATTCTTCTTTATAAATCGCTGCTCTTAACATGATAGTAGTTCTGAATTCATCATAAAAAACCTTTTTACAGAGAGCCTCTTAGAACAGATCTCCAGAAGAAGGCTTACAATGAGTGGCAGAGACGTCCTTTGTTATCAGATGTAATTCTTTGCAAAGGAGGATTGGAACGGAGTGGCTGTTTAAAAATGTCTTGCTCAGACCGAGACGAAGAAGGGGTCAAGTTTGCAATCAAACAGTTATTGCCGAGATGGGCGACTGTCACTGGCTAGGCTAATGTGGGATGCAGCTGTTTGTTATGTGAGCAAAAGAATGTTTGAATCAGTGAACATGTGAAAATGATTCCAGTGAACCAGAAAATGTGTTTGTTCTTTGGCTCTCCAAACTGCTGAGAACCAAGCTTAAGATCAACTGCAAAAACTAGGACCTTTGACAAATTGAGAGGTCATATTTTCTAACAGAAAATGGACAAAACTAGTCACACAGATCACTTCCCCATCTTTCCCCTTTGTTTTATTTGTTGTTGTTGTTGTTGATTTGTCTTACCACTAATTTTACACCATAGTAGATGTCATTTCTGCCTCCGTGTACAATGCAAAGGGAGACTCTTTGGAAAGCAGCGGCTTAAAAATTTTACTCTTTTTATGACATTTAGAAAGCGGGGCGGGTGTTTTGATGCTCCCTCATTTCTGGCTCGCGTGCAAACTCTCTGACGACATTAATCTCTGTATCTTTCCCTAAAATCTCGTCTAAGGCTGTGCTCCGATTCTAGCCTTATCCTGAGTCAGAAGACAACCAAAGTTCTGTTTCTTTAGATTTTGCTTTGGAAATCACGCTCAGAATAATTAAAACTTAATGTACTAAGAAACGATACTGTTCATTATATCCAACAGGGTGGTTACCTTCTGCGTTCCCCATAATTTTGGAGAGGGGCTAATTGAAGTGTTGATGGTGGGAAAGGGGTAATTGAATGCGTTGACCCTCTGTTCATTAAATAAAGTCGGCTAAGTTACGTGATCAATGGAAAGCCAGGCAGGAAGAGATGCAAAGATGAAAATATTGTTAACCCCTACTGCTTCTGGTATGGTATTTTGTGATGGACGAGGATTATTTGATCAGCTGGCCTGGAAGCCTTGCGGGCTCTTCTTTTGTTGCCCGAGCCGCATTCCTGAAATGCTGGGTCTCCATCCTGTGCTGGCCCATTGACCACAGCATCAAAGGCCTTTATCCAGGGCTCCCCTGCATTTACATCGGGTGTATAGTGATATGATAGATTTTCTTTCTTTTCCACCTCTTTTTCTCATGTGGCTCCTCCTCCCTGCCCCCATTCATGATAACCCCTGCCTGCTCCACACAAACAAATCTGGGCACTCGAAAGAAGGGAAAAAAAGAAAAAGAAAAAAATTTAAGTCTGAGGATTAAGATCTTCAAATTTTTTTTTTTTTTTTTTTGCTTGTGCATTCCAATTGTTCTTAAAATATTTGGCAATGTCAATTAGTAACTGAGCAGAGTTAGCTGATGAACACAATTTTCCAGTAGACTGAGCACCCTATTGTTGCCGAGCGAACAGCAGATTTCTGAGGTCATTATCATTCGCTGGTTGCTTGGCCCAGCTGCTTCCTGCTGCAAAAGCCAAACTTTATACTGGAGCTCGGGGATGGCAGGCAGCAACAGGGGGCTGGGAGAGGAGAGGGGGGCTGGCTGCAGAGCGAAGACAGTCATTATCAGCAGAGGAAACAGAAAGTAAAAGTTTCCAGGCGATTCCAGGAAAACTGCCCTATATCAGGCTTCTCCCTCCCATTCCTCTCCCAGCACCTTCCACCTCCAGGCAGGGAATTAAAAGGACCAGGGGACACCCCCTGGGCATTGTGGCCACTAATCTCTTTGCTGAGCAGAACTTTGGAAAACAATAATCCCATTTACAAATTTGCTTAAAAATTGTTAACCCAATCTAAGGCATGTGAGCGATTTCTTCGTTGATAGACTCCTTCATTTTTATTAAAAGCGGAAAAAAGAAAAAGTTATTTTTTAAAGGATGAAATTAGTAAACTTGGGGATGACAAACAGGGATTATGATTTCATTTTCCAGAGGGACCTTTGGAGCAGATACTAGTCTGAAATTCCTTATAAAATCAAATTTAGCGTGGAAGGCTCCCCCTGCCCACCCCAGCTTCTCTCTTTTCCTGCCTCCTCTCTCTCCCTCCCCCACCCTTTAATTTGGGAGCTGGTTCAGTGAGATGAAAAGCTGCACTTTTTTAAAGCTCAGCTGTTAAAACCGAGTGCCATATGCAGCTTTTCCGTCCCGACGTGGAAGAGTGTGCAGGCGGCCGCCGTGTTTGTGGAGATTTACGGAGGCTCGGCTGTGTGTGCCGAAGCCATGCCCAGGCAGATGCTGGTGGGCCCTGCCTCCCGGGAGCTGGCCCAGCCTGGGTAGTAGGCTGGCCAGACTGCTGTCCGACGGGGCAGAGGTCAGGGGTCCAGTGAGCTCCCTCTGCTCTCCCGCCTTTCTGCTGGGACTGGAGGTGGTCCACCCACTTGGCATGGTGCTGGAGCTGGGAACAGGAGCCCTCAGATACTGGTTCACCTCGCCCTTCTCCTGTGAGGGGGCCAGACGCCTGACAGCAGCTCCTTTTTATAAACTTCCGATCACTCTGTGCCCTTTGATTGTCTTGTGCCTGGGAAGGCTCAGTACCACTCTGGGGCCCCGGCTGCCTCTTTCACCCCTTTGCGTGGAGCTATAAATCCCACTTCCACAGGGCTGCCCGACGACGCTGTCACTTAGCATTTCAGAAAGAGAGAAATCATACTGGCTCTAAAAGTCTTCAGATAGGAAGTGTGATATAAAAGATGTCTGACACGAGATCCCAGAAGCAAAGCCTCTTTCCTCTTCGTTCCCAAGGATTCCCAGATTCCCAGGACATCGTCTTCTGGCCACGGGGTTGAATCCTACCACAGGCTCACTGGAGCCCTGCCCTTTTTAGCTGCCCCGCCTCACTCTGCCCACCTTCGTGTCCCCCTCCTGTACTCCTAGGGATGCTGTGCTCCTGCCTGAGAACTCAGGGAGCCCCGCGCGTCCATGGTGCTGTGCTCCTTCTGTATGCATGTGAATACAAGGAACAAACGTTCATTTAAATCTAAATTTAATGGTAATAAGAAAAACACAGATTAGCTAAGGACAGGTTACAATGAGGCAAAGAATTAAGCAGTCAGTGTTCAAAACAGAGTGTGAAGCATTAGGTGCGTGATTGCTGCTAGCTGGAATGGGAGGTTCGAGCTCAGGTTGGCCGCCACCTTGGAATTAGAGGTTTGCTTTGCAAATGGCCACAACGTGGCCTCTGCTTGTTGGTCCAAAGCTTGTGTCATGAGCTGCCTGGAGCCACCTTTCACCCACCCACTCTCTTGCTATTCCTTCTCAGGTACCTGGGAACGTAGGCCCAACGTGTCAGCACTGCCAGCAGCCTCTCTTACAGAGCGGGGACAGTCTCTGTTTGGGGAGCACCTTGGGGTCCTCCTGTTCACCGGATCCCTTCACCACTGGGCTCTTGTGCCTTCGAACCCCTTCACTGGCATGAAGCTTTGTGCCTGTTAGGAGACGTGCGCTCCTGAGCGGGTAAAGCAGGGAGTCTTCCTTGCTTTCCACCTCAGCCAGTGCCTGGCTCTGCCCTCCTCTAGAGGAGGTTTTGGGAGGTAGAGGGTGGAGACAGGTACAGGCTTCAATAAACCTCCTGTTTCACTGGCCCTCAGGATTCCCCTGGATTCTGGAGGAAGCCTCTGGGATATTTGGGATGTTGAGGTGGAGCATGGAGGGAGACTGGGAGAGACCCATGCTGGGAGCACTTGGTAGTGCTCTGAGCATGTGAGGTCGGAAGAGAAGTGAGCCTTAACTCCCATAACTGTCAGGCTGTTTTGGAGCGTTGATAGTAGGGGTGGAGAAACACCTGCAGAGATCAGGAGATTGGATTTGTGCAAACGTCCCAAATTCGTGATGATTGGGCTGGAACCTTTGCCATCTGCGACCCTTGGGCCTGCTTGCTGCCCTTCTGGGTTCCTCACCTCCCTCTCCTCTGTTGGCATCTGACAGCTCATCCCCCACCCGTGTGGACCGGGCTGGCGTGTAGAGGAGGGGCAGTGAGGCTCACAAACGCAGAGGAAAGGGGGCTCTCCAGCAGGGTGCAGGGCAGGTGGTGGGGACTCTCTGTTCTCTCCAGGAAGCAAGCATCACAGCAGCTGAGAAGAGCCGTGGGTCCCCCTTGCCTTTTCCTGGCAGGACGGGGCGACGGCAACATTTACTTAAGCTGTGGAGTTTGGCACTGCTGCCGCCAGGCGCCATCTGGAAACCCCTTTTCGGAAAGCTGTGGTCCCTTGCAAAGGAGCTCAGGGGAGCAGGTCTTGGGCAGAGTTTGGGGCCTTTTTTCTTGGGCAGAACCTGAGCAGCGAGGCACCTGAGTAGGGCTTGGGGGTCCCCTAGGAGCTGGGTAGCTGAAGCAGATCTTCCTTGCTGTGCACGTGGTTTTTCACTCTGTTGGGCCCCTCCACTGAATTCTGAGCCAGATCTGCTGTAGCATTTCTTTGTCAGGAGTGCACTCAATTTCCTGGGGCTGTATTTCCATTTATTTATCTTGTATTGCATTTTGCTTACTGTTTTCACCTAAGTCCTGGTATGCTGTGGGTGCAAACGTGTGGAGCCAGCCAGGACAGTCCTGGTTAGTTACCCAGACATCTCTGTAATAATGGAGCTTGTTAATACAATCTAAGAGGTGAATACTGTGCCTCTAACATGTGCTGGGAAGGCAGAATGGGGAACTGGGGGGCTTGGCTTGTGACAGACAGGGCCGAGCTAAGCACGGAGATTTGCTGCCATCCTCTCCTTGATCCACATCTTCAAAACAGGCTGCAGAACTCCAAAACAGTGCATGTCTGAACACTCCCTCTGGCTCCCTGATGGGTGGCCCAGGGCACAAAGGGAGCTGTGCTGTTTGTAGAGGTGGTGGTGGGTGGAATTCGTGTGCCTGGCTCTGTTTTCTTTTCCTACCAAGGGAAGGTTGTCCAGGGCCTGGCTGCTTGTGGGACCCACGTCTTCATTGCTGTCAGCACTGGGGTTTTGTGTGACATGTGGCATGTGTCTGCGGGCTGTGGGAGGCACAGGACAAGCTGACTCCCTGGCAGGGCCGGCCATCCTCTCGGGGATGCCCAGCCAGGTACTGGCAGAAGGAAGTGGGTGGTGGGTGGGTTGGCTTTTGATGTCTCGTCACTTGCTTTTAAGGGGTGGGGTCATGTTTCAGCTTTTGCTGGGAGCAGGGCACACCTTGGGGTGACCATGATGTTTTACTCTGGGCCTTGGGTGCCGGGGACGCCAGAGAGGGTCCATTCTCTCCCCTGGGGAGGCATCTTGCTGGGCTGGGACTTAGGTGGACACCAGTTTCTTTCCTCTGGTTTGACCTCAGTTCCAAAGCCATCTGATGTATGATGAGACAGGTCCCCTTCATGGCACTCTCATTTCTTCATTAAAGTAATGTCCCAAAACTCTTAGCTCAGTGGTTGTCATCATAGTTTTTAGACACCGTCGGTTGTCTTCAATCATCTTGAGAGGCATTTTGGAAAATTTCCAACTTGCTTATGTTTAGTTCAACGTAAAATGCGTGCAGTGGTTGTTTCCTTGAAGACCAAGACAGATACATGCTTCTCTTTATTGCTAAATATATTTTGTTAAATTTGTTGCTAAAATAGGTGTTTTAGGTTCTTTTGTTTTTTAAAGTAATTTGCCTTTAAAAATTGAAGTGATCCTTCAGCAAAGCTGCTGTGTGACATAAAATAATCCCCGTGTAGGAGAGCATTGGAAGCATTCATCTGTTCCCAAATGGGGCCTGACTCCCTCTGAAATGTCCTGCTGGAGTGACCTTCACACCCCAGCCACTTGGTCTCTTCCTAGAGGGCCATTTACTGACTTTTTTGTTGATATTTTCATTGTTTAATGACATTATTACTTTTTTCTTACTATAAATTAATTCTTGTTTATCCTAGACATTGAGAAAATATAGATACATACAAATAAAATAATTGAAAAATATATGTGCCCTTACCACTCAGAGATAACAACCGCAAACATTTTAGTCCATTCTTTCCCAGTCCTTTTTGTGCACTGAAAGATGTATTTCACAAAAAAGCGATTACATTACAGACTTCTATATGATCCAGCTTTTACTTAAATATATGTCACATATTTTTTGCAGTTGAATATTCAACACAGAGATCAACTAACTCTTTCTGTAAAGGTCCAAATAACAAATAATTTAGGTGTTGTAGGCCATGCGGGCTCTTTTGTAACTATTCAATTCTGTCATAAATTAAAGTGCTTGATGGTTTCCAATAAAACTTTATTTACAAAACCAGGTGACAGAAGGATTTGGCCCGTGGGCTGTCCTTTGTGCACTCCTGTTCTACAGTAATAGCTATACTTTTATAAATGCTTCATACAAGTACTATGTTCCCTGTGTCCGGAAGTGGACCTCCTCACAATGGAATCTCAAGTCACAGGATGGCAGCCCGCAGGCTGCAGCTGTGTATTACCCAGCAGGGTGCCGTGTCTTGAGGCCATTTCTTCCAGTACTGGAGATGTTACTGAGAAAGTTCCTCCCAAGGTAATACTGAAATCTGTCTCCTTCAAGCCAGGTAGTTCCCTGTCACCAAGCAACTCTCATTTGCTTGACTCATTTGTTCTTTCATAAATTCATTTGTTTGTTGGTTTGTTCATTAATTCATTTGTTCATTCAAGGGCAAATACTTACTAAGTAGGTTATGAACACCAAGCCCTGTGCTAGGCGCTGGGGATGCAAGGGTGAGTATGGACAGGTCATAATGTCCAGAGGCCCTGAGCCTGGCAGCCAGCAAATCCTAATCAGAGAGGGGTAGGTGCGTGGGAGGGCTGCCCCATGCACCTACCCCTTGATGCCCAAGTGCCTGGAGGAGACCCACGTGCCTTGGTACCCACATTTGTTCCCAAGGGACCTGAAACGGTGGCAGAATCACCCCAGTCACCTCAGTAGCTCCTGTGGTAGGTAACTCTTTCCCTTTCTAGAACCTGGCCAATCCAGTGACTTCCAGGGAGGCACTCCCAGCTCAGCCACTGTGACTGGCCGTCCTCTCTCCCTGGATGTGAGCGGCAGTTTTCTTGCTGTTGAAAAGGCCCTGGCAGAGAATCCAGCCACTGTTTTTGAGGAGGGCCCCTCAGGCCAAGAAGGGAGCCAGATGGGAGCTTGTGGAGGACTCGCGGCTTTGTGGCTGGTGTGTCCCAGCAGCCGGTCACTTGATACGGGCGGTGGGGTGGAGGGCTGCCCTGAAGGGGGCAGCAGGAAGAGTCAGGGTGAGCTCCACACCAGGGAGCGAGGGGTAGGCTCCTCGCTCCAGCTCACCTGCCCCTGACCACCGTGTGGTTCATGGGCAGAAGGAGGTCATGAGTCAGGTATCAGGTAGAGTGTGGGTTCTTGTTGGGACCCTGCAGGTCGAGCCTGTGAGAGTTTGTCAGACTCACACTGGGAAAGATACTCTCTGCATTTTATCAAGCTGACCTGACTTCGGAATCATCCATAGCTGTCCGCACAGAGGACCAGGTGAGTCATCTGGGGGGGCTGTACCACCTCATATGTCCAGCGTCAGTAGGGGTTGGGCCCTACGGAGAGCGCCATTTTTCTTTTGGGGTGGTGGATCATGAACTAAATACAGACCCACTATGAGAATGAGTGGAAACAATTTCTTCTGGTACACATCAGACCTCAATTGCCCTTTATTTTCTGTGAATTAAAAGGTCATAAGCCTGGCTATTAACCCAGAGACAAATGCATTTTCTAATGTTTAAGAAACGACTCCTAGAAGAGCACAGACTTCAGCCAGAGCTTGGCCCCCGCTACAGGCAGGCTTTGCCCAGCCTGCTGGGCTATTCAGGCAGCTCGCTCCCCTCCCTGGGGCCTGGGCGTTCTCCTCCTCATGGGGGAGAGGGGGTGGGGAAGTCTAGAAGGCTCTGAGACCCCTTTCATCTTGTTTTTCCCCTCCTCTCCCCTCCCTTCCCAATGTTTCCATGGCCCGTGGGTAACTTTCAAGGTTCTCATCCACTGAGCAGAGAACTAGGGTTTACGGAGTTTGAGAATTTGGGAGTTTCTTGTTAATGTCTGTGTTTGAGCCTTGAGCAGGTAATGAGGCCCTGACATCTCTGAAGGGTCCCGTGTGCCCGGTGGATGGTGGGGCTGGCAAGACCCTCGTAGCTCCTTTCCTCCGGGCGCCTTCCCACCCGCTGTCCCTGGGTGAGGCCTCCGTGCCCTGGAGGAAGGGTCCTGCCGCTAGGGGGCGCCTCCAGGGCCCCTTACTCAGTGCGGCTGGAGGTTTGCTCTTCCCCTCCTGGGGGCAGACCTCACAGGGCTGTGGGAGAGCGTGGTGGTCATGGGGAGGGCTCCAGTGCTGGCCCTCAGGAGCTGTGTGACCCAGCAAGGGCTCCTTAGCCTCTCTGTGCTTCTGTGTCTCAGAGCCTGGAGTCTGGCAGAGGAGAGGGTGTCAGACACATCAACTATATGGAGGAGAGGCTGTATTGAGTCACAAAGCTAGGAAGTGATGGAGCTGAGAATCGAACCCGTGTCTGTCTGACCTCTTGCTTCTTAGTTCCACTGTCGGGTCACGCTGGGGATAGGGTGCACGCTGCTGAAGGCAGAAGCCTTGCTTGCCAGCTCCGCTCCATACTGGCCGACGAGAGCTTGACCCTCACACACAGTGGGAAGCTCAGATGAGTACCCCTTCCTTCTCTTTGTATCTTTCCAGAAAAGAATCAAGGAAGGGGATGGCCCGGTGCTTGCTCAGCTCTGCTGAGGATCGGCTGGGACCCAGCCAGAGTGCCACGCTTAGACTTAAAGTGACTGCCCAAAGCTGTGGTTGCAGGGATCCCCCAACCCCTACTCAAGGTCACATGTAGAGCAAGTCACCAGCATCCTGTGGCTGTTTCCCTGGGTGCCCCTGGAGGCCCAAGGCTGAGAGGATGGGCCCCTGGAGCATGGTCTGGTGACTTGGGGGACCGGCTGTCTTCCTGTGCAGCCTGCCTGAGTCTCAGTTTCTGCGTCCCTCCCAACTCCATCACACTCGCCAGCCCGTTTCCGTTTCCCTGCTCTCTTTTCCAGGCTGGTGGTGGAAGGGGGTCTGGATGTGGGTGGTGGGCCGGAGAATGGGGTGGGGGGCAGAGGCTCGGGGCTGGCACAGCCAGGACTGTCTAGTGGATGCGTGCTCTCAGCTCTCCCCACCCACCAACTCTTTCTGGAGAAGAGAGGGATCCCCCATGGGTAGAGGAAGAGAAAGAGAGGAGGGCCTCTGCTCTTCCTCCCTGGTCAGCACCGTCCTCCGAGGTGTAAATTAGGAGGCAGCGCTGTCATCTGGGAAGCCTTCCAGAGGAGGGGCTGTGGGTTCTTTGTTGTTGTTCCTGGTAGCACTAAAAACTGAACCAGGCAGCCACGTCACACTGGCAGTGCCAAGCGGATGTTCTGGGCTGTCACGCTGCCCTGGACCTACCTAGGGTAGCCCCAGGGAGGACCCAGCTCAGCTGAGTCTGCTGTTGTGGGTGTAGGGGAATTAGTGGGTTCAAATTGCCCATAGCTTCTGGGAATAGAGCATCCAGCACACAGTTGTGACTCTGTGTGTCTGGAGGCTGGTGTGTGTCTGAACATTTGTTGTCTGCGTTGGGATGTGTGAGCATGGTCATGTTGTCCTGGGCTGGTGTTGCTGTGTGCGTATTTGTCAGATGGTTTAATTTTTGGGATGTAGTTGCTGAGGGTGGATGTGTTGCTCTGTGCTTGTGTGTGTGTGTGTGTGTGTGCGCGCGCGCTTGTGCATGGTGGGTGTGTCTTGGACTGTGGATGTACTGGGATGGAAGTGGATGTGCATTCACTGGGTATGTGTGTTGGTGTGTGTACAGGTAGGTTGGGATGTGAAAGTCAGTACATGTGTGGGAGTATGGTGCCACTAGGGTATGGCATTAGGGTATGCAAATATGTTGATGTGGCTGTGTGGTTTGGGAGTGCATATTTGTGTGTTGACACATGCTAGTAGAGAGGAGTGTGTTGAGATGTCTATAATGGTGTGTGGTGTGGGTGTTGGTATAGGTGTCAGGCGTGTGTTGTGTGGTTGAGTGTGTTGGGGAACCACATCGGTGTGTGTTGGTGCATTGATGCCTGTGTTAGTAGAGATGTGTGTGCTGCCTGTGCTGGTGTGGGTGTTGGGGTGTGTGTTGTGTAGCTAGGATGTGTGTGGTTGGTCGCTTACTGTGAGACTGGCCTCCTTGAAGCACTGCAGGAAGAGAATCTGGTCTGAGCCCAGCCCTGCCCCTTCATTGTTGTTGTTGTTTAGTTGCTTCAGTTGTGTCTGACCCCATGGACTGTAGCCCGCCTGGCTCCTCTGTCCATGGGACTTCCCAGGCAAGAATACTGGAGCGGGTTGTCATTTCCTTTTCCAGGGAATCTTCCCGATCCAGGGATTGAACTCAGGTCAACCTGAGTCTCCTGCATTAGCAGGCAGATTCTTTACCGCTGAGTCACCAGGGAAGCCCGGCCCTGCCCCTTAGAGCACTGCTAATGTGGTCTCTCCCTGTTGCCGCCTCAGCCTCAGGCAGAAGCTCTGGCTCCTGGGATGTGAGTTTTGGCAAATGCAGGGGCCCTGTCTTCCAGCATCTCACAGCCAAGCCCTCTGTGGCCTCAAGCTCTCCTGGAAGAAGTTGGGGCTTGAGGGTGGGCGTCCTTCCCGGGAACCTCTGTTCTGAGCTCAGCCAGCATGTGCCCTGAGTGGGTCCAAGAGTCTATGAAGACTGGATCGTGCTGTCCTCGGGGCGTCCTCCTCATGGTCCCCTGTGCAGGGTATGGGATATAGCAGATGTTTGGGGATCTTGTCGACTTGCACTGAATGAAATGAAAATGTGCTCTCCTGGTACAAAGGGCATTTGCACAGGAGCCAGCCAGGACTCAGGTCTGCCCACCACTCCCCCTCTAGGTGCCAGATCACCTGAAATCACAGCGCAGAGCCTGCACCACAGACCTGCAGTGGCTCTGTGAACTGGCCAGGTCTCCGTCTGCCAGGAACGGGAGAAGCCAAGGGCATAACGAGTCTGGGGGTCAGAGGGTTGCCCAAGGCATGTGAATGCCACACTGGGAGCAAGTCCTCTTGGGGAGGCACTTGGCCTGCCCTCAGCACCCAGAGGACTCCCTCTCTGGGGAAGTGGCAACCTGGACTCCAGGTCCACCTCCTCCTCCCCGGATGACCATCCTCCACGAGCCTCAGAGCAACCGTCTCTCCTTCCCCCTTGCAGGGTGTTCTTGGATGCAATAGCAGCCTCACTGACAGTGTGCCTGCTGAGGGCCAGGGCAGTGGGGTAGGGATGTTGCTATGGGCACTGCATCCTCTGTCCGCACACTGTTTAAAGGCTTCAGCTGTGTCACCACCAGCTTGAAAAGTGATCTTGCAGGCACTCTGGAGTTTAGTTGCCACATTCTAGTTTTAAGGCTACTGTGGATGATCTGGGTGCAGGTCTGGAGGCTTGGAGGTGAGCCTTACTGAACTCATCACAGGTAGGGTCTTCAGAATGGTGCCCCAGAGAAGCAGCCGGCATTGAGGGGTGTCAGTCTGGTCAGAGGCTGAGGGCCAGAAGGACACTGGGCCCTTGGGGAGCTCAGGAGCCACAGGGCATGGGACTCTCCTTTTCCTGAAATTTAAAATAATCTGCTAGTAGCCATTTCATAAAGTCAGAAAGAAAAACTGTCTTGGGACAGCATGTGTCAGGGCAGCCATGGATCTGATGAAACTTTCCCTGGAAATCACATGGAGCAGAGACCATGTGTCAGGTACACTCAGCTGCGACTGGAAGCCTGTGAAGCCAGTGCTTTGGGGTCAGATGCCCCTGTTTGGTTAGTGGTGGAGGCAATGCTAGCATCTCCAAGGTATGAGCCCCCGTGAAGGACGGTGCAAGGCTCCTGGAGGCTCTGGGGAAGGGAGCTGGGAGTGGTGGAGAGGAGGGCGCCCGTGAGGGAGGGGCAGATGCCACCGTGGGCTTCTCCTTAGGGAAAGCAGGGCTCATGGAGGCTGGCCGCCAGTGCCCAAGGCTGTGCTCCTCAGGGGACTGGATGGAACATACCTGAACCCCTAAGGGCAGGCACTGTGGGGATGTAGCTTCCTGGGAGAGGGGGAATGCTGGGATGCTGGGGTGAGTGGGAATGGTGCCTCTGGGGTGCACAGCCAGCCTGCATCCCTTCCGTGCTCAGAACCCTGCGGCGACTTTCCATCTTGCGGGGAATAAAATTCTTGGTCTCAAGGCCTGAAATCTCCCCCCACCCCTCTGCTCTCTGCCCTCCTCTCTGACCAGCCCCTTGGTGGCCTTTGTGTTGTCTGTGGTCTCTGGGATGGGCTCTGGACACAGACTCTCACTGGCCGGGGTCATCCCATCATGCAGTGTGTGTTAATTGCTCAGTGGTGTCCCACTCTTTGCGACCCCGTGGACTGTAGCCTGCCAGGCTCCTCTGTCCATGGAATTCTCCGGGCAAGAATAATGGAGTGGGTAGCTATCCCCTTCTTCAGGGGATTTTCCTGATCCAGAGGTTGAACCTGGGTCTCCTGCCTTGCAGGCGGATTCTGTACCATCTGAGCCACCAGGGAACCCCCATCATGAAGACCTCACCCCAAAAAGCACTTCGCCTGGTGGCCTTCCCGTGAGTCCAGCTATGAACTATCCCCTCACAGCCCCTTGCTGGAAGCAGTACCCTGTTATATCACCTTTGGGAAACATCACGGTCTGTGTGCTGATCTATGTACGTGTGACTTGTCGTGTGCACTACCGTGCTTTCTTGTGGCTTTGTTTACTCCCCGGGTGAGCGCCCTGACAGCAGGGACTCTGGTTCGCTGCTATGTCACCAGCGCCCACAGCAGTGCCCCCCACATGGTGGAGGCTCAGTGAGCACGTTTTAAAAGACAGGGTGGTAAAAGGCACATAACACAAAATTCACCACTGTAGCCACTTTCAAGTGTGTGGTTCAGTGGCATTAAATCCATTCATATTTTTGTGCAGCCATCACTACCGTCCATCCACAGAGCTCTTCTCATCTGGCAGAACTGAAACTCTGTACCTGTTCACCAATGGCCCCCTCCCATGCCCCTAGCTTGGCAGTAGCCCTTCTACTCTCTGCCTCTGTGAACTTGATGCTCCGGGGTGCCGGTGGAATCACATGGGGTGTGTCCTCCTGTGATTGGTTTCATCTCTCAACATAATGTCCTTCAGGTTCGTATGTGTGGTAGGAGGTGACCAGATTTCCTCTCCTTATAAGGCTGAAAAATACTCTGTTGCATGGATGTACCACATTTTGTCTACCCACTTATCTGTCACTGGACGGTGTCTCTATTTCCAGAAGTACTTTTGCACATGTGAGTGAAGGCACAGTGTGGTCTGACCCCTGCTGTCCCCTGCCTGAGAGGAGGGTTGTGGCTTTGGATTCGTTAATTCACAGCATCCCAAGTGACTGCTGTTCAGAAGTCAGGGGCCGCTTTCCTCAGCAGGCATGTGTTGGGGTCTGGGCATTTTGGAGGGCAGCTTGGGTCAGACCTTGGGCCTCTGGAAGAGCTGCCATGCACCCCAAGGGGCTGAACCCCTTCCATGGGGGTGAGCCCAGTGTTTGCTGGCGGGCAGGGCAGGTGGAAGGGGAGCTGTGGCCTCCTGGAGTTGATGCTGGGAAGGGAGTGGACACACACACGGCAGCAGCTCCATGGCAAGCTGCCTCAAACCAAGAATGCTGCCTGGTTTTGGTGGAAGCCAGAATTCCAGAAGACAGCCAGTGTTGTCCAGTATGGTTCAGCATTCTCTGCAAAGCTTGTCCTGTGCCCCTTTGGAGTAGAATCCCTGTCTCCCCCTGCGAACACGGCCTGGGTTGATGCTGACAGCAGGGCAAAGATGAGGACGTGGGGATCTGGGGTGGCGTGGGGAAGTGCAGTGACTGACTTGGGGTCTAAGGGAAGGAACAGGGGACAGCCAGGCCGTGGCTGGACCTGTGCCTGGGAAGGGCCTTGACTTATCAATCTGACTGCAGGCAGACTCTCCAACTCAGCAGGAGCCTTGGAACTGCTGCTCGGTCCCTGTATACCCTGTGCCCCCTGGCCCTTGTGAGGTGCTTCAGGACACACATCCCTCCCTCCCCTGCCCAGCGAGTCCTAAACTGGGGTGAGTGTCCATGCTGAGCACAGACCACAGGGCATGACTTGTCTGGGGTTGCCTTGTGTGGTGTGGACCTGACATGGTCCGTAAGGGCTGATGGCTTCTTGGGCTTCTTGCTGGAGGGAGTGGGAGTGGGAAGGGACCAGCAAGACATGGGATGGAGAAGATGGTCTTGGGAGGGAAGGTGGGTGCTGGAGAGAGGCGGGATGCTGTGGGCAGGCAGGGGGTGGAGCAGGGCTCTGGGGGTCCTGACCTGAATTCTGGGCAGGACAGATGCTGAACACTCAGATCTACTGGGGGGCTGAGGACGAGGGTGTGAAGGAGGGGAGGAAGACAAGGATACCTTGGCTTGAAGTTTCAAGGGGATTCAGGCAGAATTTCACTCATTCAGCTCTTAGCTGAGGACGTAGAGAGGCCAGGTGAGGCAGCCTTACACCTGCCCCATAAAGGTGAGGTCTCCGAGGGCCTCCTGGGGTCTTGTTCCTGGGCTGGAGCCTGAGAGGCACAGATACCCATGACAGGGCTACAGGCGGGCTGCCGTGGACTCGCTTCCCGCAGTGAGTGTTACCTCCCGTCCCAGTCTGCTCCGGCTGCCCTCACAGCTTTCCTTTCCATAGACTGGTTTATTCACAGCATCATTGTCTCTCTCACAGTTCTGAGGCTGGAAGTCCAAGATCAGGTGCCAACAGATTCAGTGTCTGATCAGGATGCGGTTCCCATAGTGAAGGTGAGGCATGCTCTGGGTCTCTTAAATAGGGTACCTAATCTCATTCATGTAGCTCCACCCCCATGACCTAGGCATCTCCTGAGACTATCACGTTGGAGCTTAGGATTTCTTTATATGAGTTTAGGGGGACAAAAATCCAGTCTATAGAACTTCCTCACTGATGCCTCCCTCCCCAAAGCAGGAGGCTTTGTTGAACAGGAGGCTCCAGCATGCTGTGAGCTTGCCCAGTGGTTCACAGGTAGAATGTCCTCATGGGAACATGACAGGCCAGTCCACCTAGCACCTCCCCCGCTTGTGGGGTAACCGACAGCCCTTGGCGGATGTAGGCAGGTCCCAAAGGGGGATGAAAAGCAGCCAAGGGCAGGTGTACCCATTCCACACCTGGAGTCCTGCTCCTCTAGGGATGCTCAGCCCTGCTCACAGCTCCCTCACATGGGGATAGGAGAGGGCTGCTCGGGGAACAAGGATGCCGGAGACAGACAGTGGCTGCTCTGGAATTGCAGTGCAGGTTGCAAATGGGATTGAGCAGGTTCTGCTTTTCTCAGACTGTCCCCATCCTGCCCTGAATCTTCCCCACATGTTCTTTACTGCTAGACACACAGTGTTTAGCTGATGGGAAAACAGCCAGAGAATTCAATAGCACCCAGTGGTCCCCAGGGGAGAGATGTAATTCTTAAAATATACTGATCTAGTTAAGGTCACGTTTACGATGTGTTGCCGTTTAGAGCTTCCCTCCACGTCCCCGTCCTGGGTGAGCAGTGGATGAGGGGGTCTGAGGGGGCAGTACAAATCGTGAAGAGGAGGGGGAGAGGTGGTCTGCAACCTGTCCTCCAGTCTCCCTCCTGCTGACCCATTGAAACAACTTCAACTGCACTCTTTCTTTGGGGGCTGGGTAATAAACTTTTTGGGCTTTCCCCATAGCTCAGCTGATGAAGAATCTGCCTACAATGCAGGAGACCCTGGTTCACTTCCTGGGTCAGGAAGATCCCTCTGGAGAAGGGCTAGGCTACCCACTACAGCATTCTTGGGGTTCCCTGGTGGCTCATATGGTAAAGAATCCACCTACAATGCTGGAGTCTTGGGTTTGATCCCTGGGTTGGGATTCCCTGGAGGGGGATGTGGCAATCCACTCTAGTATTCTTGCCTGGAGAATCCCCATGGACAGAGGAGCCTGACAGGCTATAGTCCCCAGGGCTGCAAATAGTTGGAAGCAACTAAGCACAGCACAATAAACTTTTTATTTTAAAATAGTGTTAGATTTATAGAAAAGTTGCAAGGATAACCTAGAAAGTAGGGTTCCTGTGTTCTCCACACTGACTTTCCCCATTGCCAATGTTACTAGGGTCCATTTGTCCCAAGGGATGAACCAATATCTGTCCATTATCATTAGCTGAAGTCCATACTTTATTCGGATTTCCTTAGTTCTTACTTAATGTTTTTATTCTGTGCCCGGATGGCATCAAGATTCCATGTTACGTTTAGGTTTTTTTAATAAACTTTGTTTGGAGCAGTTTTAGGTTCACAACAAAATCGAGTGGAAAATACAGACTTTCCACATACCTCCTGATCCCTACAACTTTCCCCACTGTTGACACTAGTTGTCATGACCCCTTAGGTTCCTCTTGGCCATGAGAACCTCTCAAATTTTCCTTGTTTTTGGTGACTATGACAGTTTTGAGGAGTACTGATCAGGTATTTTATAGACTGTCCTTCAATTTGGATTTGCCTGATGTTTCTCTCAGGGAACTTAGGGCTGGAATTTAGACTGGAATTTAGGGCTCTTGGAAGGAAAGCCCCAGAGGCAAAGTGCCCTCATCACATTATATCAGGGACGCATGCTGTCAGTCTGACTTATTACTGTTGATGTTGACCTTGGCCACCTGGCTGAGGTCTTGTCTGGCGGATTTGGCCCCTATAAAGCCATGCCCCTTTTAAAGGTATCCAGGACCAGCTGCATAACCTACAGGACTCAGTGCAAAATGGAAAGGTAGAGCCCATTATTTAACATCACTAAGAATTTCAAGATTAGGATAGTGGAACATTAAATCCAAGTTTAATTTAACTCCTTCTCGGCACGAGCCCTGCGTGGCCTCTGTGGTCTCCTGCAGGCAGTGCTGTTTGAAGGCCTGTGGGCACAGGAGGAGGAGCCTAACAATGGTGGTCACTTAGCCCCGAGCAGTTGAAGGAGGCAGAGGGCCGGGGAGGGTCAGAAACGCCCAGGGTGGTGTGGGTATCAGGGGGTGGACAGAGCATGTCAGCATATTACAGGTATCTGCGGAGTTTCTGCTGAACCACCTGTGGGGGAACGTCCCAGCTCTGTCTGGCAGAGAGAGGATGGTCAGGGGTGTGCCTGAGATAGCAGTTAGTAGCAAACAGAGCAGCTCCATGATGGTTTTAAAAATATGTTGCTTTTACTTTTTTTTTTTAAACAATTTTCTCAGTGTGCAGAGTAGCACTTTTCCCCTAGAAGATCTTATAATATTTTATTTACAAAACGAAATGCAAAATGATCCTGTTTCTGCCGGGCAAACTAGGGAGCCCCGGTGGAGGGATGCGCCTGGCGAAGGCAGCCCCTCTCCTGGCAGCTCTCTCGTTGGAGAGGGGAGCATGTCTCTCCTCAGGTGCATACCTGTGGAGGCGCAAGCCCGTTGCCGCAGCATCAGTGCAGCAGTGAGTGTACAGCTGCCAACCGGCTCCTCCTTGCTGTTACTCACCCAGCTGTTTAGAGAAGGAGAGAGTATTTCTAATCAGCCATATGGCATGGAGTTTTATTTGCCGTGGTAAGTTAAAAAGTACATTATTGGTCAGCATCTTGCATGCAAATTTTGACATTGCATTCCAGGAGTACCTGCAGAAGAGAGGGGTGGCAAGTCGGATCTGTGTAATTACATTGCCATGCAGGCTTGTAACGTTGCCATCCCTAACTACGCCCGGTATCTCACCGCGGCGGCTGCCCGGGGATATTGCTGCACGACTCCTGTAGCCCGAGAAAGATTATGTAAACATGGTGTGCGATCTCGAAAGTGAGTAATGAAGTTGAGTACTTGTTGCAAAAATTAATAAATGGCTGGGTTCGCACGTGATGGAGGAGTCTCTGTGTGAGAACTGAGTCGCCGGCGTAGTGATGGATAAATGCACTTCCAGGCACAGGTGACTTGAGGAAATTCATCCTTTTTTTCTATCGATATGATCAAATGGACAGTTCTAGTCCATGCCCTTATCTTTCTACTGGGCTAGCATGAAATCATCACAAATAGATCTTTCTCCTCCTCTTTGCCTGTCAGACTCTTCACCTTAGTCTCAGAGGACAGCTGGCGGCGATGTGGGGCTGTTTGCAGTTTCTGGAATGGCCGTGTGGTCCCAGTCCCCCGCCTTTGCAGAAGCTCTTCCTATACTCATATTTAGCAAGTGCCTATGATGTGTCCTGAAGTCATTGTCCATCTAGCAAGTCTGTTTTGAGCCTTGTTCATGTGCCACTTTCTCTGCGGAGCTTTCTGTCCATCCCTGTCTACAGTGCTTCCCGTCCCAGAAAATTAACCCACGGTCACTGGTGCGCATTCTTCCTTGATGATACCTAGGTTTCTGCCACTATCTGTTTCTCCTTAGGAAGGGATCCATGGGACCAGACAGGTAGAGATCCAGATCTCAGTTCCAACAAGTATCAGCTCATGTAACCTGGAGCACAGAACCTCTGAACCTCAAGTATCCCATCTGTAAAATGGGAAATGCGCGTTTCTAGTTTGTAAGGTTGTTAAGAGTTAGATGTTAGATCATGTGTCTGGCACATAGTAGCTGCTATTAAATATGTGTTAAAAGATGGATGGAGACTGGAGAGAAGGAGGCATTGGGGAAGAAGGCAGAGCAGGGGCCACAGTGAAGTGTGTGTTGAGGACAGCCACCCCGTCTGGCTGGGAATGTGGTGGGGACCAGAGGAGGTGACTCTGGAAGGGGAAACTAGGGCCCAGTTCTAGAGCGACTTGGATGCTGGGCGAGGACTTTATCCTGCAGGCACTGGAATCGTGGACTGTGTGTGTGTGAAACAGTTGAGGTTTGTGGTAGGGCTATGCCGGGAGTAGTATGTGGGGTTCCACGTTGTTTTATGTGTCCTGGTTCCTCACAGACCTCCTTTGCCCTGACCCCTCACACCGCAGAGACATTCCCGGAGCTCCAGGGCCCTGGGCAGTGGCTTGGACTGGTCCTGGGAGAACTTCTCTTTGCTCTTCCCTCTCCCTCCATCAGTCAGCTCTTCAAAGCGCTAGAGCGCTGCCAGGAGAGGATATTACATGAAGCCCCTGAAGTGGCGCATTAAAGCAGTTTGGATTTTCTCTTACTGCTAACATTGATTACTATTAATTAAGGTTGATATTTACAATCAGAGGGAGCACAGGAGCAGATCATTTTTTATTAATCACTATTCTAGATTCATCATTAGTCATCATTATCAAAATATGCAGACAGTGGACAGTGGCTGAGTTTTTAAAACCTAGTGAATGATTGAATTATACTACATTATAGCGAGGCTGTGTTTTCTGTCACCTCCCCCTTTCTGGGTTGTCCCTATTGTCCCCCAAGTGGTCTCAGCCTCCTGCCGTTTATCATCTCCTCTGCCCCGTCTCTCCCCATCGCCCCCCTCCTTCTCTTCCTCCCACCCTCCGTTTCTTTTCCTCACCATAAACGGTACCATCCTGACATCCTGCAACCTGCGTTTTTCTTCCCGTGATGTGGCTTAAAGGTGACCTTGTGTTATGACGGAGCTCTGACTTGCTCCTTTCGTGTCACTCTAGCATGATCATGGAATGGGTATGCCACGATATTGTTTACCTTTATAGCCGTTCCCCCACTGGCAGACACCTAGGTTATTGCCCTGTCCTTTCCTTCCTTTTGTCGTCTTGGCCAGTGACACAGTGGGAATCCCGTGTGCATCCCGCAGCCGCCGGGGCAGTTCTGAAGAGGTGGGGTTGCTGCAGCTCCCCCCCAACCCCCCGCCAGGCTGCCCAGCCCCTTCTCGCTTGATCCCTGAACCTTAGCCGGCCCAAACCCCACCTGGATCCCCAGCATGGCCCAGCTGCACTTTTGATGGGGTCCCCTTCCTGGACTGCTTTCTTTGCCATCTTGCCGTGTGCAAATCCTGCCCATGTCCTGAGAAGCATCGCTGGGGCTGCGTCCACTCTTGGAGAGGCTTAGAACTCTCTGCTTCCTTGTCTGAAATTTTCCTCGGGGCTTGTCACTTTATTGTGAAGTTTGTTTGGTGGTTTTATTCTGAATCTCAAGCCCTATGAGGATAGGGATAGAATCTTCCTGGGTACTCCTAGGCGCTTACTGAGCTTGTGGGTCTTTCCCATGTGTTAGAGAGGAGCGTGGCTCCTGGAGGTCTCAAACCCTTCCTTCCTGGGGTTTGCAGAGATGGGCCCAAGGTACCCGCTGCTTCCTTCCTTCTGTGGTGACTCGTCTTCCCTCCCCTTGTTCCAAATGGGACCTGAATGTGCTCTTGGAATGAGAAAAATGGAATTTAGGGGATCCGGTTTTCCATTTAGGATTTTTTTTTTCCCAGTAGATAAACAATTGTAGGTGATTTAATTTATCTGTAATGGTGCACATGGATTTACCTAAGCGGGAGAATGTCGCTAAGTTGTGGACACATACTGCATACAATTCAATGAGAACCGGCCTCTGTTGGGTAGCAATAAATGTCAAACTGTTCAACATTGATTGTTCTTGAAGGAATATTGCCTTACAAAGAATAAAGTATCTTTTTGAGATTATTCAATTGGACTGACTTTGAATCTAACAAGAAGTAGGAATACGGAATCCCTCTGTGGCTCCTTGCCCCTGTGGTTAAAGACAGGGGACACAGTAGGAATAGGGGACAAACCGCTCGGGCCTCTGTTCCCTTAATGGTTCCTTCAGCCCCCAGAGAGGAGGGAAGAATGTCTCAAGGACTGCAGTGGCTTCCTACAGTCCTGCCAACTTCTTCCTCTGCCTTGCCTGCCTCTGGGACTTCAGGTCCCACAGCTCTGCTCTCACTCACTACACTCCAGCTATGCTGGTCTGCTTAGTGCTCTTCAAAACACCCCAGTATGGACCTCCCCCGGGGCTTTGCACCTCTGTTCTCTCTGCATAAAATTCCATCCTTCTGTACTGCTCTACGACCACTCACCCGAGGTCAAAGCTCACCTCCTTTGTGCCCCACACGCTGCTGGTGGTTCTTAACCATTCCATCACTCTTGTATGTGTAACTATTTGAAATTATCTTATTTATGTTTTTCTTTCAGCATATTATCTGTCTCCCCACTAGAATTGCGAGCTTCACGAGGGCAGGAATGGTGTCTGTCTCATCTGCTTGGGTAGTCCGATGCCTGGAGCAGTTCATGAGACAGGATGTTTGTGATGTAATAATATGGTGCTAAGTACTGATAGAACACGTGTGTTGAGTGACGCTCTGCAAAGTGATAGAACAGCAACCACCCAAGGCATGGCTTCCTTTCACATGAATCTTCCTTTAGTAGAATTGCTCTGTTTTATGCCTTGAAGAAAGTGGGGTTTTCCTGCAGCAATTGGTTCCTGCTACTTTCTAGACAACCTGGTAATTTGTTTGGAGTGCTAGGGCAGAGGGCTTGCACTGCCGGTGGCCGAGTCTCTCCCCGCCGGAAACTGAGCTCTCCTTACTGTGCTTTGCTGGGGATGCAGAGTCAGGCACAATAGCTGCAGACTCTCAAGTTTAGCTGATGAATGAAAGAACTTAAGTGAAGTGGAGACTCATGGTAGTTATCATCGTCTAGAATTTGTAAAAAATATTCTTTCCCTTCGTCTCAGGGATCTTCTATTGTTGAAGGAGACTTAGGTCAGGAGATAGAATTCTTTTACTCTGTAGAAATAAAAACCTGTGTACTTCCTCTAGCCCTGAATAAAAACAACCATTCTTTATTAAAAGAAAAAAAAAAAGAAAACCACTGTGCAACTTCTCAGTGCCGACTTCCTTGCACCCACTTTCCAGACCTCAGAAGGGCTGAAGAAGGAGGTCAGAGTGTGTGGGTCTGTGTGCTGACTGATCATGTCCCAAGAGCTGGTTTGTGGATAATCCTTTGGTGTTTTCTTTTCTCCCAGGAGAAAGTTTGACCCTGAGAATCAGATGTTGAGAAATACATGCCATGAAGTCATTTTGGCTGATTTAATCTAAACTTCCTGTCTGCTCCTGGGCAGAGGGTTCAAGGTTGGGAGGGTCTTGTGGTCTAACTCTGCCCACTCTCGTTTGAGCAGCCAAGGTTTCTTGCCTGCTTATATACCCCCTGGTAGGGCACTCGCCCCCTCAACCCCCAGGGCTGAGTAGGGTCTGGGGAAGCTCCCACTGTGCACATAGCAGCAGCTGTGCTGGACTCTCCGTCTCCCCATGTGTACCCTGGGGAGGAACACGCCTTCCTCACATAGCTGTGCCAGTGAATGGTCCTGGTCCTCCTTCTGAAAGTCAGGCACTCAGGAAACATTCTCTTTCTTACTGTTGTTTTTTTTTTTCTTTTTAATTGTCCTGAAACCTGCTCCCTAACTCTGGTCTTAGGCTTCCCTGGGGTCCTAGAGACCAGGTCTGGCTCTCCTAGGGCCAGGAGACAAATATCGTGTTGCTTTGAGCCCTGCCTACCATCTTATTCCTCACTGTGTGCTGAGGGCATATGGCCTGTTGGTATGGCCTGCTTGGAGAAGCCCCTCCCATTTTTGTTGCCCTGTTTCTGAGGCTGGGTTTGCTTGTCTGGGACCACTGATTCTCTGTTGCCCTTGAGTAGCTTTTCCCTGGCTGATCCCCAAAGTCCTTCTCAGGGATGGGGCTAAAGCCCTGTCCTCTCCAGACGCCTATATTGATGCTCTGGGGTTTGGACCCTGTTACTAGTTAGGATTGTGCTGGTTGATGTTGTAGATATTTCTCAAAGTTACAGTGTCAGGACACAATGATTTATGTGATTTCTCACAGAAAATCCAACCAGTGTTGGACATAAACAGCTTTCATTTAGGAACCAGTGGACTCTTAGCATTTCTGGTATGTGGTTTCCAAGATCTTGAAAGGCATTGAAATCTGCTGTCAGGAAAGGGGGGACTGAGAGGAGGACAGGTAGGGAGCGATGGATAGACTTGCAGATGGGGTACTTTGTGCAGATCCCATTGGCTGCAACTCGGTCACATGACCCCAGCTGGCTGGTGAGCCTGGGACATGTCCCTAGAGACATGGGTGGTTGGTTGGCAGCCATCTCTACTACAGACCGGATGTGAAAAAGACCAGCAACTGCTTAATGGCATCACTCAGTTTAGTCCCTTGGCTTAGTGATCAGGGTGCTTTCAGAGTGTCCTTCATTCAGGGTGTCTCATGCCCAGCACCCCACTTGCCCAGCACTGACCACCTGTACTTGTGCTCCTCACACCTCCTGGTTTCTGTCCAGGTCATTGGTAAAACAGTCCATAGTGCAGCCCTGCTCATCACCCAGGGCTCTTCACGGTGCCTTCAGTATGTCTCGTTACTCTGCACCGTTTGGCATGGCTACTTATCCAGCCACTTAGCCACGTCTGTTTCTTGCTCAGGCTCACATTTCTCCCCTTTATCCCCACGGAAATCAGAATGCTCTGCAGAAATGCAGATGCCCTGTGTCTCATGCAGCTCTCTGTCCTGCCAGCCTTTGGGCTGGGCTGATGCAGCTGGTCTCAGGGCGCCCAACTGGGCTCCTGGGATTGCCATTCTCTCTTCTTGGTTTTCCCCAACTGCTTTTAAAAAGTAACATCTAGGCTAAAATCATACTTGGGATCAATTGTCCGTGACCTGAAGAGTTTAGCTTCCCCTTCTCCACAGTTTCTCAAATATCACCACCAAAGCGTTCAGCACTTGCTTTACAAGCTCTTTCAGTACCACAATGTGGCATTCCCAGAGCCTGGAGATGGGAATTCTGGCCAAGCACATGGGGTCTCTCTGAAGATCTCTTACCTGTTTCAGGCTCCCTTTGGTCAACGAGTCCCTTTCTATCCTTAGGACCTTCTTGTTGCTGAGCAGACATAAACAATCCTGTCTTCTCCATCAGTTGCTTGACTTGATGTCATTGCTCTTAGCAGATCTACAGTTCGTTCCTCTGTCTATTTCTTACTCTGAACTGAGCTTTTTAAGAGGGATTTTTTGGCTATCCTTAATAACACTTTGACTTCCTTAGCCTTTGCCAAAGAGAAGGTCATTGCAAGTCCCAGCAACTTATGTCTATATTCCTTCCACTTCTCATATTTTATCCAAATCATCAGTCAATTACTTGATTCAATCAGCAAATATATATTAGCTCAGTTCAGTCGCTCAGTTGTGTCCGACTCTTTGCGACCCATGAACTGCAGCACACCAGGCCTCCCTATCCATTGCCAACTCCTGGGGTTTACTCAAACTCATGTCCATTGAGTCGGTGATGCCATCCAACCATCTCATCCTCTGTCGCCCCCTTCTCCTCCTGCCTTCAATCTTTCCCAGCATCAGGGTGTTTTCCAAAGAGTCAGTTCTTCACATTAGGTTGCCAAAGTACTGGAGTTTCAGCTTCAGCATCAGTCCTTCTAATGAATATTCAGGACTGGTTTCCTTTAGAATGGACTGGTTGGATCTCCTTGCAGTCCAAGGGAGACTCTCAAGAGTCTTCTCCAACACCACAGTTCAAAAGCATCAATTCTTCAGGGCTCAACTTTATTTATGGTCCAACTCTCACATCCATACATGACTACAGGAAAAACCATAGCTTTGACTAGATGGACCTTTGTTGGCAAAGTAATGTCTCTGCTTTTTAACATGCTGTCTAGGTTGGTCATAACTTCTCTTCCAAAGAGTAAGCGTCTTTTAATTTCATGGCTGCAGTCACCATCTGCAGTGATTTTGGAGCCCCCCCCCCCCAAAAGTCTGTTACTGTTTCCACTGTTTCCCCCTCTATTTGCCATGAAGTGATGGGACCAGATGCCATGATCTTAGTTTTCTGAATGTTGAGCTTTAAGCCAACTTTTTCACTCTCCTCTTTCACTTTGGTCAAGAGGCTCTTTAGTTCTTCTTCACTTTCTGCCATAAGGGTGGTGTCATCTGCATCTGAGGTTATTGATATTTCTCCTGGCAATCTTGATTCATCCAGCCCAGCGTTTCTCATGATGTACTCTGCATATAAGCTAAATAAGCAGGATGACAATATTCAGCCTTGATGTACTCCTGTCCCTATTTGGAACCAGTCTGTTGTTCCATGTCCAGTTCTAACTGTTGTTTCCTAACCTGCATAAAGATTTCTCAAGAGGCAGGTCAGGTGGTCTGGTATCCCCATCTCCTTCAGAATTTTCCAGATTTTGTTGTGATCCACACAGTCAAAGGCTTTGGCATAGTCAATAAAGCAGAAATAGATGTTTTTCTGGAACTCTCTTGCTTTTTCAATGATCCAACGGATGTTGGCAATTTATCTCGG
This sequence comes from Giraffa tippelskirchi, assembly GCF_054371585.1. Lineage (NCBI taxonomy): Eukaryota > Metazoa > Chordata > Mammalia > Artiodactyla > Giraffidae > Giraffa > Giraffa tippelskirchi. The sequence goes on along the minus strand of NC_137281.1, from coordinate 20,977,449 downwards.
GTTCCTCTGCCTTTTTTAAAACCTGCTTGAACATCTGGAATTTCACAGTTCACGTACTGTTGAAGCCTGACTTGGAGAATTTTGAGCATTACTTTACTAGCGTGGGAGATAAGTACAATTGTGCGGTAGTTTGAGCATTCTTTGGCATTGCCTTTCTTTGGGATTGGATTGAAAACTGACCTTTTCCAGTCCTGTGGCCACTGCTGAGTTTTCCAAACTTGCTGGCATATTGAGTGCAGCACTTTCACAGCATCATCTCGTAGGATTTGAAATCGCTTAACTGGAATTCCATCACCTCCACTAGCTTTGTTTGTAGTGATGCTTTCTAAGGCCCACTTGACTTCGCATTCCAGGATGTCTGGCTCTAGGTTTGTGATCACACCATCGTGATTATCTGGGTCATGAAGATCTTTTTTGTATAGTTCTTCTGTGTATTCTTGCCACCTCTTCTTAATATCTTCTGCTTCTGTTAGGTCCATACCATTTCTGTCCTTTATTGTGCCCATCTTTGCATGAAATGTTCCTTTGGTATCTCTAATTTTCTTGAAGCGATCTCTAGACCTTCCCATTCTATTGTTTTCCTCTGTTTCTTTGCATTGATCACTGAGGAAGGGTTTCTTATCTCTCCTTGCTATTCTTTGGAATTCTGCATTCAAATGGGTCTATCTCTCCTTTTCTCCTTTGCCTTTTGATTCTCTTCTATTCATAGCTATTTGTAAGGCCTCCTCTGACAACCATTTTGCCTTTTTGCATTTCTTTTCCTTTGGTGATGTCTATGTGAAGAGTATTCTCTTGTGTTGTTGGAAGAAGGTGTTTGCTGTGACCAGTGTGTTCTCTTGGCAAAACTCTGTTAGCCTTTGCCCTGCTTCATTCTGTACTCCAAGGCCAAATTTGCCTGTTACTCCAGGTATCTCTTGACTCCCTACTTTTGCATTCCAGTCCCCTAGATGAAAAGGACATCTTTTTTGGGTGTTAGTTCTAGACGGTCTTGTAGGTCTTCATAGAACTGTTCAACTTCAGCTTCTTCAGCATTACTGATCGGGGCATAGATTTGGATTACTGTGATATTAAAAGGTTTGCCTTGGAAATGAACAGATCATTCTGTCATTTTTGAGACTGCATCCAAGTACTGCATTTCGGACTCTTTTGTTGACTATGAGGGCTACTCCATTTCTTCTAAGGGATTCTTGCCCACAGTAGTAGATATAATGGTCATCTGAGTTAAATTCACCCATTCCAGTCAATTTTAGTTGCTGATTCCTAAAATGTCGATGTTCACTCTTGCCATCTCCTGTTTGACCACTACCAATTTGCCTTGATTCATGGACCCAACATTCCAGGTTCCTATGCAATATTACTCTTTACAGCATCGGACTTTATTCCATCACCAGTCACATCCACAAGTGGGTGTTGTTTTTTCTTTGACTCCTCTCTTCATTCTTTCTGGAGTTATTTCTCTACTGATCTCCAGTGGCATATTGGGCACCTACTGACCTGGGTATTCATTGGAAGGACTGATGTTGAAGCTGAAACTCCAATACTTTGGCCACCTGATGTGAAGAGCTGACTCATTTGAAAAGACCCTGATGCTGGGAAAGATCAAGGGCAGGAGGAGAAGGGGACGACAGAGGATGAGATGGTTGGATGGCATCACCGACTCCATGGACATGGGTTTGGGTAGACTCTGGCAGTTGGTGATGGACAGGGAGGCCTGGCGTGCTGCGATTCATGGGGTCGCAAGGAGTTGGATATGACTGAGCGATTGAACTGAACTGAACTGAACTGACCTGGGGAGTTCATCTTTCAGTGTCCTATCTTTTTGCCTTTTCATACTGTTCATGAGGTTCTCAAGGCAAGAATACTGAAGTGGTTTGCCATTCCCTTCTCAAGTGGACCATGTTTTGTCAGAACTCTCCACCATGACCCGTCCGTCTTGGGTGGCTCTACATGGCATGGCTCATACTTTCATTGAGTTAGACAAGGCTGTGGTCCATGTGATCAGATTGGCTAGTTTTCTGTGACTGTGGATTTCAGTCTGTCTGCTCTCTGATGGAGAAGGATAAGAGGCTTACAGAAGCTTCCTGAGACTGACTGAGGGGGAAACTGGGTCTTGTTCTGATGGGCAGGGTCATGCTCAGTAAATCTTTAATCCAATTTTCTGTTGATGGGTGGAGTTGTGTTCCCTCCCTGTTATTTACCTGGGGCCAAACTATGGTGGAGGTAATGAAGATAATGGCGACCTCCTTCAAAAGGTCCCAGCATGCAGTGCTACACTGAGTGCCACCAGCTCTGCAGCAGGCCACCGCCGACCCACGCCTCCCTCGGAGACTCCTGGACACTCACAGGCAAGTCTGGGTCAGTCTCTTGTGGGGTCACTGCTCCTTTCTCCTGGGTCCTGGTGCGCACAAGGTTCTGTTTGTGCCCGCCAAGAGTTTGTTTCCCAGTCCTGTGTAAGGTCTGGCAGCTCTATGTGGGGTTAATGGCGACCTCCTCCAAGAGGGCTTATGCCATACCCAGGTCTGCTGCACCCAGAGCCCCTGCCCCTGTGGCAGGCCACTGCTGACCCGTACCTCCTCAGGAGACACTCAAACACAGTTCTGTCTCAGTCTCTGTGGGGTCTCTGGGTCCTGGTGCATACAAGGTTTGTTTGATCCCTCTGAGCATCTCTGGCAGATATGGGGTTTGATTCTAAAGGTGATTTCGCCTCTCCTACTGTCTTGCTGGGGCTTCTCCTTTGTTCTTGGACGTGAGGTATTTCCTCACAGTCATTCAAGTGCAGTGCAGCCGCTGCGCAGCCGCCACTCCAGCACCTACAAATATATACGTATGTGTGTAAATATGTGTATGTGTACATTTATGTATATATGCATGTGTGTGAATGTACATGAGTAAGTGTACATGCACATATATATGGGTGTGTAAAATGCTCTTCTTTTCAAATCTATCTTTGAAGATCACACTGGCTTCCCTGGATGCTGCCCTCTCCTCCCTCACTGGGACCTTTCTGGTTACACAGGCCTCATGGCATGTTTGAGAGCATCCTTATCTTTTACTAAGCCATCTGCTTGCCTAGCCTCTCGTGCCCTGGAATTCTCCATCTCTTTACTCCAAGTGTTTTGAACTCTGACATCCTAAAATTTAGAATACATGTTGGTTAAGGATGACTTATAAACATTTATTGAGTTTTTTTGAACAAATATGAGGCAGTATGCTAACTTGGTAAGTGGGTTTAGCCTTCGTAACATCTTATAGGTACTGATTTTATTCTCTAAGGATTCAGGGGGATCTGAGGTTCAGTGACGTTAAGTAACTCCTCCAGTGTTGTACAGGAAGGGCTGGAGCCTGGATTTGGAATCATGTGCGTCCTACTCCATCTCTGCCCCATCCCTGTGATCCTGTCCTGCTCAGCCTACCCCACCCAGTGAATTGGGAACCTTAAGATGACATAACTGTAGTTGTCCAGGATTCTTGTCTTTTCTGCTTTAACTAGTTCCTCCTCATTAGTTGAAACTAAATCTAGAGTAAAAAAATAAAATTCCCTAATTATATCCTCCACAGTCTGGAAAATGAAGTTATCATCAAGTTAGACCAAGATCTTGTCCGTGAATGAAGACAACGGTGATAATAGTAAATGTCTGATGCCCAGCTGTTTGGCCAGCTAATAGGTTGATTGGGTAGTCAGAGAGTGAAAGTTCCTATCAGTCCCTTCTCCAGCCTCCTGACCGGTTGAACTGGAAATTTGGAGTACAGAGTAAGCCCCCTATTTCTCCCATCTCCCTGGGTGGCCTGTGGCAAGGCCACCGTTTCTGCACCTCCTCCTTCAGGCTCCCCCACGACTCCCCTGTGTGCTTTTGCCTGGTGTATACGAGCACCATGGAGGGAGGGGGAGACCCCTCCTTCACCGTTTGGACTAGGCTGTTCTCCGAGGCAGGGAAGACCCTGCGTCTGCCTAGCATCCTGAAGATTTCAGCCCTGACCTGGCCGTGAGGCTCAGGTCAGTGTGCTGGGTTTTCCTACATCCAGCCCTGGAACAGTGACCTTGTGGACTGCCCTTCTTTGAGGGTATCTCTGTGCCCCTCCCATATCCCTCCTCCTCTCTGGGTTGTCTCTGCCATGCTTGGGGGTCCCAGGGTGCCAGGATATGGGGTGAGGTGAGCTGGCCCCCAGGAGGATGTGGCCCGCTCCCCTCTGCGAAGTGCTTCAGAGCCCATACAGGACCTACTCCAGGGTCTCCAGACAGGGCCAACTCCCTCCTACTTCCCCTGCCCCTCACTCTCAGCAGATCCCAAACACCCCACCCCCAAAAGGGCCCCTCCTCCTATGCCCTTGGCTTGGTGAACAGTACCCTACCCACCCGTCGGCTGCCAGAAGCCCAGGAGATAGCCAAGATACCTCCCTCCCAAACCCCCATGGGTCCTGTGCTTCCACTTCTTAAAGAACTCTTGAATGAACCCCATAGTCTACACAACAAGGCCTTATTTCACATCCCCAAGGTTTTCCCTCTTAATCATAGCCTCTCGCTGGTCTTTCTTCTTGGAGCCTACTCTCTGTCCAAACCAGCTTCAAACCAAAACCCCAAGAATCTGATCACACCCCTTATTCCCAGTCTAGAGCTGCTCAGGGGTTTCCCATTGTCCCCCAGAAAAAGGCCCCTGTCTGATGAGAGCCTTTGGGGTGGAGCCCTGGTCTGTCTCTGCAGACGCTTCCCTTTATCCCCAGTCTGGCTTCTGGCTGGCCTGACTTCTCTGGTCTCCAGTGAGTGAACATTCATTCATCGTTTAGGGTCTTTGCCTGCTCCGCCCCTTTTACCTGGACTAGTGCTTCCCCATCTCTTTGCTTGGCTAACTCCAACCTCCCTTTGAAGACTTCTTTGGAGGCTGTCTTCAGCTGGGGTTGAGGGCAGTGCCCGGGGTGATGTCTGGGGTACCTAGCCATCCATCCACCACAGTACATCCAGTGTACCCTCCATACCACATCACAGTTATCTGTCTCTCTCTTTTCATACCTAGTCACCCAGGAGACACTCCATATACTTTGTTGAATGTTGAATGAATGTTGTTGAAGAAACCTAAATTCAGCTATGCAGGGTATTTCCTCTCTTTCTGGTTCTTAAATATGTCACATAATTGTTACTCCTCATTCTTTTTCTTTCTCTTGGCTAACAGTATTCTCCTGCAGTTTTCCCTCATTACATTCCCTCATTCCTCTAAGCCTCTAGATGTTGTTATTGTTTTTCAGTTGCTTAGTTGTGTCTGACTCTTTGCGACCCCTTGGACTGCAGCACACCAGGCTTCCCTGTCCTTCACCATCTCCCGGAGCTTGTTCAAACTCATGTTCATTGAGTTGGTGATGTCGTCCAACCACCTCGTCCTCTGTCGTCCCCTTCTTCTCCTGCCTTCAATCTTTCCCAGCATCAGGGTCTTTTCCAATGAGTTGGCTCTTCACATCAGGTGGCCAAAGTATTGGAGCTTCAGCATCAGTCCCTCCAAAGAATATTCAAGGTTGATTTCCTTTAGGATTGAGTGATTTGATCTCCTTGAAGTCCAAGGGACTCTCAAGAGTATCTAAGTATCTAAGCCTCTAGATACTTATTTTTTATAATAGCTTTATTTAATTCACACTGCATACATTTCACTCATGTAAAGTGTGTATGTAATTCAATGATTTTAAGTGTATTCAGAGTTGTAAACCATTACCAAAATCAATTTTAGATCATTTTTATCACCCTTTAACTGTGAGCCTCTACTCCCCTTTCCCCCAACCCTAGAAAACCATTCATCTTCTTTCTTTCTATATAGATTTGCTGCTTCAAGGCATCTTCTAGACATTCTTAAGGCTCATCTCTGCGCAGGACGCATGCATGCCTTGTTTTCAAGCAGTATACTTTCTTTTCTACTCTTTTCTCTCCCTCCCTCCTTTCTTTCTTCTTTTTTTTTTTTGTGGGGGGCTGCCTATCCTTGATCTCTTTAGCAAAGACTCTGAAACTCAGGGTTTGGAAGAGCTCTTTATTTTCCTGGAACTCAGGTAAAAGGGGGTGATATCTCTTCTTTGTTGTAGGATTTACTTTGTAAAGTGCTGTAAGAGTGCAAAATCAAACTATTTTGCATGTGTTGGTGTTGTTTAGTTGTTCCAAATGAATGTCACTTTCTCAGGTTTTTTTCTGAATTTACCCTACCTCCTTAGCAAAGTTGAATTCCAGAGAAAGTTATAAACCTTCTTTTGTCATACTGCCAGTCTAGAGAAGGCACAGTGAGGGGAGATGAGCTCCAAGAAGCCATGGCCTTGGAGGGTTCATCTCAGCCCAGTAGAGGCACGCTCGCATCATGGGGTGGTCAGCAGGTCACTGATGCATCAGAAAAGTGAGAGGGGATCAGTCTGCTCCTGGTGTTTGCATTTTCTCTAATCACTTATCTGGTTTTGGTCCTCGTGGGCCAAATGCTCCACAAACATTTTCTTGGTTCAGCTAAAGGGCAAGTGTGGATAATTTGCCTAAGAGGAAATAAAAGTACCAAATATAAGGAACATGGGTCATTTGTCCTAGTATTTAAAAATCGCAAACTTAAATAATCAGTTGCCACTTTTGGTCTATTATTAAAAGCCGAGTCTCCTGGCTGCTGAGGATGCAGGGGATCAGGACTTCCAGTAATGCTGGTGGCTTTCTAAACGGTTGACATCCCCGTAGAAGACAATTTGTCAATACCTATCAGGAGTAATAACATGTTAAACTCGTTGACCCAGTAATTCTGCTTCTGAGGATCTATTTTAAGGAATTTATCCAAAGTATGAAAAAGCTATATGCGTGAAAATGTTCATTACAGCATCATTTAAGATGTCAAAAATTAAAACGGGAATTGAGCTAAATGTATGGCATTGGGGTGTTCCATGGAACCAGATCTCCTTGATGGACAGTTGCGCAGTCAGTTAAAATGATGGTTTTCAGGACTTGCACAAGAACAAAAGAAGGAAGCAGAACTGAGTGTGGACCAGGAGTGTGAACAGATGAAAAGACGTGCACAGGATAGCTCAGGAAGAGAAATGCTGAAATGATGACTGTGAGGGGCTTTTAGGCACAAAAACTGTAGAGTCTTCTTGGTTTCTGTCTCTCACACACACATATTTTATAATGCATGACATTCCTTTTCTAATAATAAAAAAATGTTCAGGAAAGCCAACCCTCTGGTGACTCTTAGGAAGGACAGACTTACTGTTTTGTTCTTAAAGAGTTTTACATGAGGACCAAAGACATGGTAGTAAACCAGCATAATGATCATATTCCCTGGCATTCCGTTGAAAATGACAATTTTTTCCCATTCCCTGAAACAAATCTTGACTAACTTTGATAGTTCAGCAATTAGAACTTTGGCATACAATCTTTCTTCTTCAACTCCTATAATTAGTGGTCTCCAATTATATGAATCAATTTCAATTTCTATAAATCAGATGATTTAGAGAGAAGGCTGTTCAATTTCCTTTTCAACTGTATGGTTTCAGCAGCAATAAAACTCTCAGCTTAAAATATCAGGATGCAACTTGCTCCAGAAATATTACCCAGTGCACTGAGGGCTTTTGCTGGGAGCTGGGCATCTCATAGGTAGCTGTTTTTGGTCACATCTCTTGTATGTCTGCAGCAGAGTCCTGTTCAATTCTTCATGGGATCTGATGTCTACTTACAGATTCCTTCCCAGTCTGGGTGAATATCACTTGACCTACCTGGTCTTCCAGCGGAACAGACCTGGTTTGGTCCCAGAGAGGTCTGTAGAATGCTAGCTAGCAGGTACCTTGAGTGTCTCTTTTACTTTTAATCTTGGTCTTGACAACATCAGCGGCCTTCAGAGTTTTCTCAGAGGCCTGCCACCCACGGTGTGATCTGGATGGTGGCTGAACTCCCCTCAGCCCAGCTCCAGAAAGTGCCCGTTATATCCAGCTACTCCGTAGAGCTCTTCTTGAATTAATTCCTGATCGCTGGAATTTGGAAGTGTTTTATTTTTCTCCCTTAGTCCTTTCATGATGAGATGTGATCTCTTTCATTCCACATGGAGAAGTCGTCTTATTAATTTTAAAGATTCAAAAAAAAGGAAAATCATTTAGCTGTTTTTTTAATCCAAGAGTCTCAGCAGACTCTTACCAGCGTGGAATCACATAGACACATCCACGTGGAGTTCACTCTACCTCTGTCTGAAAGGAAGAATGCAGAGGCAGAGGGCGGGGTGGGGATGTGTGCCCGGAATTGGTGCCGGCACGAGTGCTGGGGCTCTGGGCTACAGATATACAGCTTCTGAGTTGCCTGCTCCTTTTGGAGGAGAGAAGTGGCCAGGGCTTGTCTTTGCTGCTAATATGGTTTTTAGCAAGATATCTCTTTTTTGTTGGAGATTGGCCTCTGGCTTGTACCCTAAATTCAACTTATGTTGAATTATTGTTGTTGTTTTATCTATTACTTTCAGTTTCCACAGCATTCGAGTCTCATTAAGTGTCAGGGCCACTCACTGAGGTTTCTTGAAAAATAGATCATGGAAAATCAGGACAGTGCACACTGGCCTTCCCAAGGTATCACCCAGGCCAGCCCCCTCAGAGCAGAGAACCTCAAAACCAAGCTGAATTTCTCTTTTGGAACCTGAGATTGCTATGAAATGTGGCAGCAAGACTGACTCCCAAACATGAAGGAGGACAAGGCCCATCTCTCATGGGGGTGGGGGTGGGAGGGGCTCCAATGAAGAAAGAATTTAAAACAAAACCCAGAAATATGAAGGAAGTTACAGCCATGTGATATAGCCTTCTATAGCCATTAACAATCAGGTGTTGAAGAGTAACTTCAAAATATAATGGTGACATTATGTTAAGAGGAAACATTGAATATGAAACTATATGGAATCTCTATTTTGTTTATATTTGAAAGTGAAAGTTAGTCACTCAGTTGTGTCTGACTCTTTGTGACCCCATGGACTGTAGCCCACCAGGCTTCTCTGTCCATGGAATTCTCCAGGCAAGAATACTGGAGTGGATTGCTGTTTCCTTCTCCAGGGGATCTTCCCGACCCAGGGATCGAACCCAGGTTTCACGCATTGCAGGCAGACTCTTTACCGACTGAACCACCAGGGAAATCACTGTTTATATTTAAATAATATTAATCATGTTTAAGAGCTTCCCCTGTGGCTCAGATGGTAAAGAATCCAACTGTCTCACAAGCTCTCTAGGGCTCTGTGACCGGCCACTTGCCCCTCAAACCCCCATGCTTCTCTTGAGATTTTCCCTCCTATGTACATACCTCGAATGTGTTTTAACTAAGTTAGAAGGTTTTGTAAGGATCCTGCTTGGCTCTCATGTGTGTGAGCCAGCAAGAGCAACTCTGATTATGGGAGAATAAAAGCCATCGCTGATGATTTTTCTTTTTAACCAAGTTAACGGCTTCTTAGACCAGCAAATAGTTTTTGGTTGTTGTTGTTGTTGCTGAATAACCTAAATCTTTTTGTTCATCCTTTCTTGATAATGGGTGACTAGAGAGAAGATCCTATTAAGCAAGTTTCCTTACATCAGGAAAGGAGAGTCATAAATACGCAACAATAGCATTTTACCATATATAGACCCTTTCGTCTCTGGGAGGGATCTGTATCATTGGGCAGGTCTCCATTTTACAGATGGAAAATAAAGGGATGTGGTCACATCCCTTGCTGAACCCACGGTAGAAGCGGAACTGGGACCATTGGTTTCAAAATTGCTTTGTGTGGTAACTTTGTAGGGTCACCGTGGGCTCCCCTTACCAGTAGATAACTTTGAACACGGAGATGAAGCTTCTATGCTGAGCAGCCATGGGCGTTTCCTTCCTCCTCCCACGTGGTCTTCCTGTAAAGCAGGAATAAGGCACCATTGTTACCCAAAGGCCACTGGCTCCTAAGTATGTCCTAAGGCCCCCAAGTCGATGTGTCTCTTGCTGTGGTACAATACCAGGAAATGTCAAGTATTCGGGATTGCCCACTGAAGAGTTTTTATTTTGGTGTAAGAAAAGAAGGGCTTTTAAATTTTAAAGTGAGAAATTTGGATTTGGAAGGAAAAAATGTGAAAGTTGATAATAACGAAGACTTTGTTTGCCAGACACCCCAGCCCAGTGACTAATGGTCCAGCTGCTTGTGGGGCAGCGCTGTGGTTGGGGGCGTTAGCCGGGAACAGAAGTGAGCAGGCTCTGGAGACGCTGGGGCTGGGCTCCCCGGGGCGAGTAAAGAGGCAACATCCAGTCAGAAGAGTGTTTAACTATGGCTTAAACGTCTACCAGGGCGTTTCAGAGACTCTCAGGTAATGTGGCTTAAAGGTGATGATGCTTATCTTCCTGAGAATAAATGGTCAGCCGTGTCCTGGCTCAAGGGGCAGGGTATTTTGGATAATTACCTCCCCATAATAATTTTCCTCCCCATAAACTTCTTTAAGATGTCTTCTAAGAGAAGCAACTTTTAGAAAGAATAGCACTCTGGAGGTGTTGTTCATTCAATGGCACAAGGTGAGCAAAGTAAGCCAGGAGGCCTCCCATCTCCTGTTTAGTATATTTTTCTGGGTTAAGACCATTCTTCCAAGTTTGCTTTCCTGGGGCTTGTGAGCTCCTGCTGCAAATGGCGCTGTTGTGTTTGTGGAGGGGGGAGCTCTGAGCCCCTCTCCTGTTATCAGGTCGATACACGTACCTGGTAATACAATGCCAATCGTTGCTAAAAATAGCCTCTCTTTGTTGCGCTCTCCCAGAACAAAGGGAAGGGATGCTCAGATCAGACCCACTTCATCTGTGTCTCCTGCCCTCTCCCTCCCAGCATTCCGAAGTCAGATGGTTTGTCTTCTCTCTCAGATGGATTTTTCATTTAAAAACAGGGGAGAATGGAAACTGGATACTGTTGAGGCCTATATAGTAAGAAGAATTCTCTTGAATGATAGGTGCTGGAAATCTCAGTGTCAGCCTCGCGTGTCCCCCAGATTGCGCCGAACAGGAGCGCGCTGCAGTGTCCAAGTGTAGGGCCTCCTCTCCCAGGTCTGTTGAGGAGCCCCCATTTTTTTTTTTTTTAATGAGTGCTCTTCAAAGATATACAAGACATTATTCTTTAAAAATCTTGCTAGCCCTAGTTCAACCGTATACTCCTTGATCAGTCTTGTGTTTCCGTTCTGACTTTTGCTACTGTTTATTGCCCTGGATTAAGCCCCAGAACACAAGGTTTTATTTCCCTTGGTCCAGCTCACTTTCCTTTGCTTTGCCCACTAATGGGCTGGGTGTACACAGGGTGGGCACAGAGTACTGGCTGCATTTTGGGTGAGAGTAGGGGTGGGAAGTTTGATCATGGAGGGACACAGAATATTAATTAGACAGAAAGTGCTCTCTGTGCCTTATCTGCATAAAGAAAGATAAAGCCCATGTAAATAATATGTGTGTTTCCCATAATGAATGTACCCTTTCTCTCCATTTCTGCATAGTATTAGAAATTGCGTTTTTATTATAGGAGACATTGGACGCATGCCAACAAGTTTTTCTTTTAACTTGATATTTTGGGCTCTGATCTTTGTTAGAACTACAATGGCAGGGATCTCGTACAGTCAGAGGTCATTTCTATAGCTCCTTCCCCTTCCCATCATTTCTGGGGAATGTTTGTTTTCAAAACAAAGAATTGGGTTAAAGCTTAGGTATCATATATCAGAACATATTTCAAGCTGAAATTAAGAACACTCAAACCTTCCTTTTAAAGGTCAGATATTATTTATTATTATTATAAAAATGATCTGTGATTTATGAATTTAACTTCTCATAAACCTTCTTTGTAACAGAATATGCAGTCAGAGGCTTAACATTACATTGTTTTCTTTTGACAACGTATCCACGAGACCACTGCAGCTGTTCCTTTACTCACAATAGCAGATTAATTAACACAATCATATGCTGTTGGCTCTTACTCAATGAGTGGGTCTGCAGCGGGATAGATAGGTAAATCCTTTAAATGCGGTGGAGATAAAGCATATACTATGGTAGTTTCATAACTAGCCAGTTTTGCTTCTGACTAGCTAGCCCTGTCAGGACTGGTTCACAGACCACAGGCACTGCTGTGAGCTTGAATTTCAGAGTCAGCCACACCTATTTCAGCACCATAACGCCCAACATTTGCAAGACGCAAATATGTAAAAGCAGAAGACCTCTCAGAAATCAGCAGCTTTGGTTAAAATAGCAGTCAGTCTGCCGCCAGCATTTTGAGTCTGCAGTATTTTTTTAAAGTTCAATCATTGCTTTCCTTAAATATCTCCCTTGCTATTACTCACTTTTTTCTTTTTTCTTTTTTTTTGCCCATCTCTCAGTGCAAATAGTTTTGGGCAGCCGTCATGACTTTGGTTTTTAAGTACTAGAAGATTTTTTTCTTCTGTATATGTACTAATGAAAATGTGTGTAACTAAACCTCCCCTCCCTGCCTAGTCACCAGCCGTGAGTATTTATTGGCAACTTTAGCTGACATTTTAGTGAACGTCAAACCTTTGTTGGAGAAAATGTAAGGCTTTGCTTTAGAAATAGGCATGCCCGTGTTAAGAACGAGGTAAGCAGGCAGTGGGCTTAATAGAATTTCCTTCAGACTTTTTTCTAATGTCCATTACATATGCAACACTAATTTACTTTTTGTTGTTTTACTTAGCACAGAAATTGAAAATGTGACAAGCTTTGCTGGATTAAAAGGCTCATTTTATAGACACATAGAGCAAGAGAAAGAAGAAAAACAAATCCATAATTTGGAACCTTTTAGAGCATCCAGGTGGTAGAAATTCAAACTCTCACATCACTGGCTGCATTTATGGTAGGACTGAGTTCTTTGAAAGCATCCCTGTCCTTCAGAAGTAGGTCAGAGTGTGGCCGTGTTTGGTCACAGAAGTCCTGAATTCGTTGAGAAAAATAGCACATCATGGTGGGGAAGCCTGTTAAGCTCCTCTTAGCCATTGTTCCCGAGCACTAGGTCCTGGCTGAGCGGGGCCTCCCGGCTCCATGAAATTCTGGATGCTGTGCATCAGGCAGAAGTGAGGTACTAGGCATCTCTGTTAAGGAATGACCTCAGGTTTCCTGTGATTCTTCTCATACCTGGGGAGTTTGCAGCTCTTCTCAGACCCATGGAGGGAACAGTCATTGCACAGAAAGAAGGCATTTGAGCTGCTGTGTCTTTCTCCTCATCCTCACCCTTTCCCTCTATTTAGCTTTTTGTTGCTAAGATAAAAGCTCTTTTAAAAAAGGTCTGGTACACTTGAATAATTAGTTGTATATAGAAGCATTGTGTAGAAAAATCTGAGTATTTGATTCTGAATTGAGGACCGATTTGGCTTGGAAATCTGCACAGACAGACAGAGGGCAGACAAAGAAGCAGGGGTGGTTGGTAGACTTCTGGGAGGAGCAGGTATGACTGGACCATTAAAGCCAAATGTCAGGATCCCAACAAATGCACAATGGAGCTGCTGTCATCCCCAGGCGCACTGGAGTCCTCGCGCAGTCACAGGCCTCCTCCACTACCCTGAAGTTTCATGCAGGGCTTTCTGTTTTTCAAGTTGGATTTTGAAAGCTTCTGGGCCAGACTGAAATGATTCTGCCCTCTGAAGAGTGTAGCAGTTGACCTGGTGGCTTCTAAGGTGCAGGCAGACTTTGGACTCAGTTTCTAGGAGTGGAATGGGCTCCAACTGACTCCCCATCCTTTCTTCCTTCCATCCTTCCGTCAGCCCCATAGCGCAAAAGCAGGCATAGCCCAGAGTAACTCCAGGGGCCCTTTTAAGGGCCTTCTGTCAGAGCTTAGAAGCCTCTTCAACAATACCACACCAAACACATGGGAATGGGTTTTATGAGGTTTTCTGAATGTTTCCTTTGATTATACATTGTGGTCAAAACCTGTTCAGCAGGTGATGGCGAGTTAGGCCAAAATCCAGAAGATGTTGGTCCTGACTCAGCTTTTTTTTGGTAGTATTTGAAACATTGGATAAGTCATGCAAATTCTTCATACTTCCATATGACATAACTTAATTGAGCTTACTATTTGTCATGCTTCCTCATGGAAGGAGGTGAGAATCAAGTGAGAGCTTGGTTATGTTGTGTAGGTAATGGTGGATAAGATGCTGAGTGAAGACTTTCTGGTAGTTCAGAGAAGGTGATGGGCTCTAGGATGAGGAGGGAGTTTTGTCTGCTTGCTGTGCCCCCCATAGCACTTAGCATTCAGTAAACATTTGTTGGACAAATGAACAGATAATGGTTCCCGTGCTGAACTAGGAAAGGAGGATGGGGAAGGAGGCCTGGAGGGAATCATGTTGGTCTCTGGACACACGAGTAGATGCACTAGCATACCCAACAGAGAGAGATGCAGTTGTTTATGAAGTCATAGAATTTTGATGGGGAGATGCTGTGTAAATACCATCTTCCATAGGTGGGGCAGAAGGGACCCGCTTGAGGGTGCACAGCCAAGAAAAACTTGGGACCAGCTACCCGACTCAGTCTTAGCCCAGAGCACTTTTCATGGAGGTCTCTGATTGAATAAAATCCTCTTGGCTCCCGGGTCCAATCAGACTGGGGTTCACAATTGAGGCAGTGTGCTGGGTCATAGTAAGGAACGAAGCATGTGTGCTTGTGGGAGCAAGATATGAAGCAGAAGTTGCCACCAGAGATTCCTGTTGAGGTGGAACAGGGAGGCTTGTCTGTGTTGAGGATGGCTTTAGCAGTGAGTAGTGTGCTTTACCTTTGGAAGGGCAGTCAAAAGCCTCAGGATTCAAAAACATCAGGATCCAGTTGCAGCAGTAATTTTGTTATTATTGGCAAGCTGTTGACTGACAACAGCTGCCTTAAAGATGCAAGATGCCACCAGTGCAGGGACTCAATAAATATTTGGTGGATGAATTTCTTGAGGGTAGGAACATGCAGTTTCCTAAGGCTCCTGGGGATCTAGTCTCCAGGAATAAGGAGAACTTGGGTCTTAGATCACCTTTCCTGCAGTTCCTTCTTCCTTTTACCCTATACTCTGCACCACGTGAAGGGCCCTGGACCAACCTGGGAATGTCTTAGTCCTTTTATACCCTCTTTCCCTTCTGTCTGGGATGCCCTCTGCCTTCTTGACTTGTTAAACTTCTACCCATCTTTTAAGACTCAGCTGAAGTGCCATCTCTTCCATGAAGTTCTCCTTTATTGCCCCACTCCCCAGCAGGCTACCTGTCACTCCTGGGACTGCCCATGGTTCTTCCCAAACATCTCTTTAAGCTCTTAATATTTCCTCCTGGAGATGGGTGGGAGGACATCTAATGATCCATATACTTGCTTGTCCTGTGACACACAGTGGACTGGACAGGGAGCTGGAGTTTGGTTAATACCAGCACGGGAGCTGCGCAGAATGGGTATGAGTGAAAAATTTTATTGACTGGATGAACCAAACCCTCACTGTGTTGCTCTGGGAACAGAAGGCTTGGGGAAGGCAGCCAGGGCAGTTAGGGGAGTGGAAATGATATTTGGGAGGCAAAAGAGTAGAGATGGGGGCTCAGAGGACACAGTTCCAGGCCTTCTGAGTGCATTAGGTGCTCAAGGTCTCTGTGGATACACGTGGCAGAGACTGTCTCAGGCTGGCCCTGGAGCAGGTGAGCTGGGTCGACCATGGGAATAGGGGGTGTCCTGCCTTTATTCTGTGTCCCATGATGCTGGTGGAGCCTCCTTCCATACTAGGGCACGGGTGAGGGTGTTCTGCCCCAAAAGGCACAGCCTTGGCCCCAGAGCAGTAGACCAGGAGCCCTCTAGGGGAACTCAGCTCAGAGGCTTAAATGCCCTTTCCGAGGTGGGAGATCATTGGTGAAATATGTAGACATAGTGGCAGTCCTCCCCTCCCCTTTAGCTCTCCTTAAATGCCAGGGAAGGAGTGTCTGCAGGTGTTGACACACACACCAAGAGACACTGACAGCCACAGTGCCCATCCATCGTGGGTGTGCCCCCGGGTGTGTGTCTTTAAGGGGCACGGTGAATGGCTTGAGTCATCGATGATGCTCTTGAATGGTAAATTGGTCCGAGTTTCACAATAGTAATGATCACTCTGCCAGTGACCTTTCTAGTGCATTTACATTTTATCACAACATGCATAAGCCACCCATAGGCTTCCCATCAGCTGGGTCATTCCTTATGCACAATAACCCAGCAGGCAGGGGAACGCATCCCGCGTGGATGAGAGAGGGGCAGCTTCTGACACATCTCGCTCTATTGTCGCATGGTAATCTTTATCACCAAAGGAGACTTTTGACTTAAGCCCACTTTTTTTTTTTCCTTTTTTAACAGTGAAGGCACTCCAGTGTGACTTTGCATCCCTCATTTTCACGGAGCTGTAGATGAAGCCCTGGGCTCAGGGCTGCTCCTGCCCTTCTGCCCTATGCTTGCGTGGGGCTCAGCCCGGGTGGCCTGAAACAGGAAAGCGAGAGGATGCTCCTGGAGAGGCTACAGGACACGCCGAGTTAGGCGTTGCATTGTTAGGCATTATATTTTTTTTTTTTTTTTTTTTCTTTTATAGTTTTTGCCATACATTGACATGAATCAGCCATGGGTTTACATGTGTTCCCCTTCCCGGATCCCCCACCCACCTCCCTCCCCATTATATTTTAAGACATTGCTGTCCACAAGGAGGCCACTGAAGTGGGTTTGAGGGTGAGGTTGTGGTTATGTGTGTGTGCGGTCCCATGTTTGTCATGCAGGAACTGGACACAGGAGATCTAAGCAGGGTCAGAGTCCAGGGACACCCCGAGAAGCCTCGTTTACTGAGTTTGCAGCTGTTTCCCCATAAGCTATATGTAGTCCATTAGTTGTGTGCCCCCATTTCTCTTTTCCTTGTGTATTTTGAGTGACTGAAGAAATTATGTTCCTCTTCGGTATGTAGGAAATCATGAACTACAGAGGAGAGAAATGAGAGCCTAAGAAATAGGAACTTAGCCACTGCTGTGTCCCAGGGCTGGGTCCTTTGGATGAGGTGGGTGCCGGGTGCCGTGTCGCAGAGGGGAGCACAAGGCTGAGGGAGGTCGGGTCCCACAACCAGAGCCCCAGGTCCGCTGCTGCCCCCTCCGGGGCACCCTGCTTCCCGGGGGTGTGAGCCGAGAGCCAGCCGCTCAGAATCCGGCTCCGTCCTGTTCAGCTGAGTTGTCACTGCCGCTTTCAGTGGTGCCTTTAGGTGACAGTGCCAAGAACAAAAATAAGCCTGGCTATTTTCACTCATATTTGGTGCTTCTTTTTCTTCTTCTTTTTTATCTCAAATGCTGTTGAAACAGAATTCTAATTTTTCCTTAAAATGTGTAATCTTAATAAATTGCTGCATTATTGAATGTTGCTTGATGTATTTAAAGACCACCTCTTTTCCCAGAAGAGTGCATCTCCAATAATATAATCACAATCAATAGAAAAACATGTTTCTATATACAGGATCTGTGCTTTTTTGAGGGACTGTCTGTTAGATAAAAGACACATAGCTCTATATATGTACATGTATATATGTGTGGACTGCTAGAATGTCACAGTGTCTTAATAAGATTGCTTTATATTTTTTATATTCACACATCCAGACCTTAGACTTTACATTAAACTTACACAGGATGTGCCTTAAACACTTTTAAAGTTTCATGTGATTATCTTAGTTTTGCAAAGCAGTCACTGACTTCGCCAGATGCCTGTCCTCCATTAGGTCTCCTTGACTTCAAGCCTGAGAGAAGAAAGTTCTTAAAGACTCAGATTCTTCTTGGCCTTGGATACTGCACACCCAGAAAGAGCTTGATGGAGGTCTCTGCTCAGGGGCTGCAGTGGGCAGGAATAAAGAAAGGGTGGCAGGCGGAGTGAAGGTGAGGGAAAGCCTCCCTCCTGTGGCCGACCTCAGAGGTACTTGTGGGTCAAAGCGTGCAGGGCCTTCACCATGGGGCTTCAGAATCCAAAGCCAGATTTCCTCCCAGAAGTGCTCCCAAGTCCACATTTTGGGGCCAGTTGATTTTTCCCAAGCAACTAAGGTTATGGACCAAATGTTTGGCTAACCTTAAGTTACATAGTCTCCAATATGATGATATTTGGAGGTGGAGCCTTTGGGAGGTAATGAGGTCATGAGGGTGGCACCCTCATGAATGGGACCCGTGCCCTTTTTAAGACCTCCCAAAGCTGGATCGCTCCCTTTCTGTCACTTGAGGATTTGGCAAGAAGGCAGCCCTCTGCAGGCCAGGAAGCAAGCTCTCACCAGAGCCTGACTGTGCTGACACCTGGTCTTGGACTTCCAGGCTTCAGAACTGTTAGAAATAAATTCCTATTGTTGGTAATATTTTGATATAGCAGCCCCAGCCAAGACAGTTAATTTTTTTTCCCCCACAGTTTCTTAGATTATTTAAAATCGTTTCCCTTGGAGCCGATGTGTTCTTGGGTGAACTTGAATTCCAGTTGATACCTCAGCCTCAGGAAAGACTGCTCCTTGTAGTTCTGGTCACGCCTCCAACAACCCAAGACTTCCCTTGCTCTGGGGATCTGGGAGAGATTCAGAGTGGGTTAGCTCTCGGAGGATGGCACCTGTCATAACCCAGCAGTGCCACCACCTTCCCGGGGTGGTAAGCCCTCGGTGTTTCCACCTACACAACAAGAGTGTTCCCTGCTGTGCTCTGAGCCCCCCTGGCCTTGAGCCTCATGCCGCTCCTCTTGGTGCTATTGGGCTCTATTCAGACCGTGCTACCAGAGGTTTAGTCTTTCAGCCTGGATTACATCTCAGACGCCAAAAGTGAGTATTGGGGGCAAATTGTTTACTTTATGAAAAATTTCCCACCCTCCCTCATGCCTTACTCAAGGGATTATCCACAGAATACTAAGAGCAACACAGCCACTCTCCATATTTTCTGAGAGCTTAACTTGTGCCAGATAGCATGCCAAGCTCTATGGGGGTTTGGTCTCATGGGCTCCACAAAGCCTCCCTAAGTGGTAAGCATCGCTGTTGTCACTCCCAGTTCATAGGAAACGAAACCAAGGCTTTGAGAAGTTAAAAGAAGCTGAACATTGAAAGCAAATGGCAGCTACTCGATTCAACCTAGGATTATCTGACTTCAGGCTCATAACCAGTGCGCTCATAACAGAGCTTCCTGGTGTTTGCCCCTGGGTCCCCGTGTGTCAGGAACTCGCCCTCCTCACCTTCCTGTCTTTACAGGCAGTGCAGGTTACATTTCATCTTTTTATGTGTTGGTCTGCCCCGTCATACGTAAACCCTTCTCATGGACATGGACCCTGTCTCCTGTATCAGCTGGAGCTCATTTTATAAAAGTAAAGTGTTTGAAGAGCTTGCTTCTTGAGGACCAGTCAGTACTGAGAATAACACATCCCTGAGATGATCAAAGTCAGTGAGAAAATAGAATTTGATTTGTAATAATTCTGTATCTTATGCAGATCTTCTGAGGACCACCCCAACAGCGTCTTATCTGGTTCTAGGTCCTTCAAGGAAGTCATTTGTGCACTAGTATCATGGGTGTGGGTCCAGGGGAGGTACCTTGAGATTGTTAGGGATTTGGGAGTGGTGAAAGGTGGCGGTGGGGGGAGTGAAATCTAGATGGGTTGAATTTAGCCAGTAACTCGAAAATAATATTTCAGCTCCAGTTGACCTATCTGGATCTTCCCTGAAGGACCCACCTAGCCAAATGCCTTGGGTGTTATATCTGCTCCAGGTAGAAGAGATCCACTTTCCTTGAGAAGTGGGAGGCTAACCTAGAAGGGGCTGCAAGTTAAGTCTCAGCACAGAGAGCCAGCTCTGGGTGGTGGAGGGGTCTGCGTCCTTTGGCGCGAGGGTGGGCTGATGCGAATGCAGGTGGCCAGAGTTTTCTTTAGCACCGAGAGAGAGTAGATAACCTTAAACTTGAGGGTGGCCAGGGGATGACCTTCCCCCATGAGGCATGGTAAGAGAGATCAAACCGTGAACAGCCAGGCCACGGCCACGGAGGGGAGAAAGGGCAAACTTGGCTGGACCCTCTCTGGAGAGCAGTCCGGAGGTCTTCATGGGAGAGACTCCTCATCACATCACTGTTAGCCCGCATGGACCCAGGTCTTCTCAAGATACTTTATTTTCTTAGGAAAAAGGACATAGGATATGAAATACACTTACTGACCCTTCAGCAAATGGAGAGGCTGTAGGCTGAACAGCAGAGTTCTGTTTCTATGGGTATCACCCAGCAAAGGAGTAAGAGAAATTGGTGTCAAATTTCTGGGATGAGTCAGTGAGTTTAGGGATGTGAAACAGTCTTTTTTAAAAAATTGGACTTCTAACTCACTCTTCAGGCCAAGAAGAAAACGTAAGTATTTTTGTAATCATGGAGAACGGGATGCCATTACTAATCATAACCTCAGAGCCAGAATCTCTAAGAATAAAGGCTGGCAGATTTTACTCCTTCTTCACTGAGCATAGTACTGACAAACTGTCGTACTCAATAAATATTTGCTAAATGAATTTAAATGCATAAAAATTAAATAATCCTAAGCAGTGTGCATACCCGTGTGTGTGTGGATACACACATACACAAACATCTCTCAGACCACAAAGTGCAAAAGGCAATGTGAGAAAAAATATTTGCTGCATATGTGATAGACAAAGGGTTAATATTCCTGGTACAAAGGAAAAAGCTCTTGCAAATCAATACGGTAAAGACAAATTCTCCAATAGAAAAGTGGTCAAAGGACATGAGCAGGCAATTCAGAGAAGAAGAAATACAAACAGTCAATAATCAAAGAACAGTAAAGGAAATCTTTGCAGCCGTTAAATACATGAGGCTGACCTGTATTTACTGACTTGGAAAGATGCCCATGACATATTGTTGAATGAAAAAAGTGGGCTACAAAACAGCAGGTAGAATATGATTCCATTTATGGAAAATTATGAGAGTATCTTCATCCACATCCTTTGTGCAAATAATAGAAATGTTCTCCAAGTTGCGTTTGCAGAAAAGGAGCATTTGAGGAAAACAGATGCCCCTCATCACCCCCTTGTGAGGTCAGCAGAGCGTGGCCTCGCTAAGTGTGGTTTGGGGTCAGGCACCTGTGGGCATCACTGGGCATCACTGTCCCATCCCCTACTCCCTGGGCTGAAGGATCCCACACCTCTCATCTCTGATTTTTGGCTTTTGTTTCTTTCTCTGCAGGCCAAATGGGCAGTGAGATTGAGGATAATTTGTATTAATTTAAAAATTTATTTCTGCATTATTGGGATTTTTTTTTTGTGACAAACACATATTATGTTTAAGTTTAGAGGGAAAAAAAAAAAAGACAAAAGAAAACCCAGATGGACTATTTGACTGATGGAAAGTTAATATTCTTTGTGTGGAGAAAGTTCCTACAAATCAATAACAAAGATAATACCCCAACCAAGAGAAAAAAACTGCCCACCTAAGAGCACTGACTTAGTGTTTACCATGTGTCAGGAAGTGAACAGAAGATTCTACAAGCATTCCCGTTCCATAGCTTTATAAGGGAGGCCTGTCTCTCCCCTCCCTCGCTCTTTTCTTTCAGTAAACATCCACCGAATACCTGTGTTGTGTCAGTTATGTCCTAGGCTCCACAGGTATGGATGCTGCTACCATGGAGGTTGCATCCGCATTGTTATCTCCACTTTGTTGCTGAGGTTGAGACTTAAAGAAGCCCTAACCAGCACTCCCATTTCTAACCAGGATGTTATAGGATCCTCAAAATAGGAACATGCGAGTCCCAGAGGAAGAAAACAATTGGCCAGTAAACATATGAAAATATTTTAACCTGATTAACAATCAAAGGAAACAATTAAAAGTAGTTTTGGTTTATTTGTTTATGCCTTTGCTCCTCAGACTGTCAAAGATTTATGAGACTGATAACAATGAGTGTTTTCTGTAGGGTTGGGAGAAATCACTCTTGAGTCTACCAGTAGGTGTTTATATTTACACTAAGTTTTGGGAGAGTAATGAGGCAAACATGTCAAAGTCTCTAAATATAATAGATATCTACTCATTGTCTTAGCAATTCTTTTATGAAAGTATTACTATATATATCTGCAAAGATTGTCTATCATCTATCTATCTATATCTCAAATAATAGATAATCAAAGACATTTGATCAAGTATATATATTTTTTTCTTTTGGTCATGCCGTTCAGCTTGCAGGATCTCAGTTCTCCATCCAGGGACTGAGCCTGGGCCACAGCAGGGAAAGCTGGGAGTCCTAACCTTTAGGTCACCAGGGACCTCCCTGGCCAACTTTATTTATTGCAGCTCCGTTTATAAGGGTAAAATTTTGGAAACAATTTAATTGCACTTCAAAAAGGAATTGACTAAGGAAACTATGATTCTCTTAATATGGAATTCTGTGCAGTTGTTGGAAATGATAGTGTAGGTTTATATTTTTGATTTGCAAGGATATTTGTAATATATTATGAAGTGACAAAAGCAGATTACAAAGTCAGTTTGTATAACGTGATCTTCTGAGTTTTTCTTTTGGTAAAAATGAAATTATATTTAAATATGCATTTTTTTTCATAGGAAAATCTGAACGAATATAAAACAAAATGATTGTCTCAGGTTAATAAGAATAAGCAGTGTTTAATACTGACATTTTCCTTCTTTATGTATATCTTTGGTTTATGTGTGTGCATGTGCTAAGTTGCTTCAGTCATGTCCAACTCTTTGCGACCCTATGGACTGTGGCCTGCCAGGCTCCTTTGTCCATTGGGATTCTCCAGGCAAGAATACTGGAGTGGGTTCCCATGCCCTCCTCCAGGTATGGAACCTGCATCTCTTGTGTCTCGTGCATTGGCAAGCAGGTCCTTTACCCCTAGCGCTACCTGGGAAGCCCATCCTTGGTTTGTAGCCTTTTGCAGCTATCAGGTGTTATTTTATAATCAGGTAAAAGCAAGCGCAAACACAGAAGCTACTCCTGTTGTGGGAAGAGAGACCAAAACAAAGCCCAGTTGTGGATGACCCACGGCCATCTCTGTGGACCAGCCCCATGGGAGGGGGGCCCACCTTTACCACTGTGGTCCCTGTTTCTGGGCTCCACACCTCTCCAGCGTCGAGTCCCAGCTCTTCAGACGCCTTAAAAGGCAGGTTTCTCCCCAGTGGGACCCTTCCCTCACATCAGCCACCTAGGGACTGAGAACTTTGCTAACGACACTAAGATGAACAAGAATCTGGGGAAGGCCACCACGTCAAAGGGTTTGCTGCCTGTGACCTCTGCTAGGTAACTAGCCTCAGAGGTGTTTGTTCAAGAATCATTATCAAAGGAGACGGGCGTCATTTGAAGGGAACTGGAGAGGCGACTTCTGGGATGCTGGGAGGGGAAAGGCATCAGGCAGTACAGGGAAGGGACCCCCTCCAGGGCGGAGGGCACGCTCCTCCGCCAGCTTCTCCTCTGCTTACGGAGCAAATAAGATAAATACAACACAGCATCTTACAGAGCATAAATAGAAAGTAAAATGAAAAAATTGAGAACAGGTTAAAAGTTGAAGTAGGGGAAGTTAGAAAGATAAGATGAAAAGTAACAGGATTTAAGATAACTAGTTAGTAAGGCAGTAAATATTTTTAAAAACAAATACCAAACTTAGAGTGGAGAGAGCCAGAAACTAGAGATTTGAAAAATAGAACTAACAGAGCTAAAGTTTTAAAGTGTAAGGAACAGTGAGAAAGGGTTTAAGAAAACATATTTGAAAGGTACTACAAAGAAAAAAGATTAGAAAGAGGAAAGTTAAAAGATTAATAGAAGATAAGACAAAGAAAAAACCACTTAAGCACTTTCAGAGAGAGGAAGGTAAAATTATACCAAATATGAATATTTAAGGCTAAAGCGTCATGACTGTTTTTACCCAATTGGTGAAGATAACAAGAGAAAGCCAGGCAGGTAGCCCTAGGGTTTAATGGGGTCGTTTGCTTTATGATCCCAGAATTGCCTTGCTTTTCCCCTTCACAGATATCATTACCACCTCCTTCATTTATTGGGGTAATTTGGGGTTAATGTCTTTCTTCCCCCATGAGACTGTAAGATCCGTGAAGGCAGGGACCCTGTCTGTCTGGCTTTCCAATGACTTCTTAACCCCTGGAGGGTGAGAAATGGTACATACTTCCCGATTAGGTGAGTGAAAGGGTGAAGCCTTTCCCATAACTTGTCCTCGGGGAAGAGGGCCTACAGCTCTGCACCCCAACTGTCTGGACAGGGAAATGCTCAGCAAAGGGGCCGGCCTTAAGCTCCCCCTGCAGACTGAACCTCCCCAGCCTGCAGATCTAACCAAGCCCCAGGTGGCTGCTGGAGGCAGAGCCCTTTGCTCACCATTCACTGACAGCCTACGGGAGTCAAGCGTATTAGATATGGCTCCCAGCTTCCAGAAGCTTGTGGAGAGAAGGGGTGCTGCAGGCAGAAAGCCACAGTCCGGGCATGGAGTGGCACCCTTGGACTACAGTTGCAGACCCATGGGTGGCCTGCGAAGCTTCTGGAATGGTGGCCCATCCAGGAGGGAGAGCAGAGCTGAGCTCCTGAGGATGGGTACCAGGGCCTTTCTCCCCATCACTCTTCTTACCTCACCCTGCTTACCTTTTATGCTGAGAGTCCAACAGCCTGGGGTGTGACTGGGAGCTGGTAGAAGCACTGGGGCCCCATTCTGCTGGAAAGAAAACTGAGTTCCAAATGCCGTTTTCCCAAGGAAGTTTCATTGGGTATGCCACAACGTGGTGGCAGACCACGAGTGTGAGGCTGCTCTGATTTAATTATACAGGACATGAGGCTGTGTGCGCCTCTGCAGCCCTCAGAGAAAACTAGAGGTGACTGAGAGAACCAGAGGTAGACGGGAACACTCGTGTGTGTTCAGTGTATAAGTAGTGTGTAAAAAGCAGTGGTCACCCTGGCTTTGAAAGGATAAGACACCCTCGCCAAGAGAGGTGAGGACGGCGTGAAGAACCAGCTCCTATCAATCCATTTTTAATATTTTATCTAACACTTGGCAAACAAGAAAAT